>NC_072428.2:73441250-73745000 GCF_028878055.3 Symphalangus syndactylus | reverse complement strand
ACCACTGTGGTTAAGCATTTTTAAGATTCTGGGCTACAAAATTGTCAAAAATTAGTTTCAAACATAAAATAAGATGTTAGAAAATTAGTACATCAAACAATATACCAGAACCTATATAACAGAGGAGAAATGAGACAAAAGAAGTCTAGATAGTGAGAAGAGGTAAAAGACTGATAAAAGTGAGAAGAAATTTTAAAAGAAAAGCAGAAACCATGATTGGATGATTTCCTTCTGATGTCATAATTACTCTACTCAACAATAAATGTAGAAGTTAGAAAAGACCTACCAGGTTAATGTGTAAAATTGACCATCCATACCTTCTCATCAACATAGGATATGCCTCCTATCATGCTAACATTCTAGTTGGAACCTTGACACTGGTAAGTTGTGTAACTGGGCCTTTAAACCAGATTTTCCGACTTAACATTGCTCATCCCTCATCATTAAAATGCACCTTCAAGCTATTTTCCATAGTAGCTTTAACTAATAGTGCCATAATTATAGTACCTCCAGTGCTATTCCTTTACAAACTCTCATCCTATAGCCTCATTTACAGCTGCGGTCCCTGTATCCCTTTAGTATCATTTTATTGTGTATAAATACCATTATATTTCGAATCCTCTCTCTAACATATCTTTTTCTACCCCCTCTTGTCTGACACCTATTTTCACTTGATACCACTTTTTTTCTGAAAAGCAGTTAAATGGACATTTCCTTTTATTGCATCTCCATTGACTCATGGGGTCATAGAGGAAGGACAGATGTTTGCTTTGTCACCATTATTCCCTGTGCATTCTCTTCTGAAGTCACTTCCATCTGATTATATAATTTGCTTCCTTTTTTCATGATTGTCCCCACCAAGATATTATCCCACTTTCTCCAGTGGTTTTAATGGCTACATTGTGGAATTTGAGGGTGCCCCATTCTTTGGCACTTCACTCCTCATTTTCTTTCACATCTCACATAGAATTCTTTAGTATGTTCTATTGGCTCTGCAATCAAAATGTGTCTTGAATCTAGCTGCTTACCGCCTTCACCAGCATTATTCTAAACTTAGCTGCAATAATCTCTCATGTAAAGCATTTTTATTGGGTTGTCTTTCTCCACCTTTGCAGACCATCTTTGACTCAATAGAATGTCCTTCCTAAGGCAACAATCAGATCAAGTTTTAACTTAAAATTTTCCAAAGCCCTGTCTTTAAATTTAAAAGCAAAATTTGTTAGAACAAGGATCTCTGAGAAAAAAGAAAAATATAAACTAAAAACAACCCCAATTTCCCCCAAATTTAGACTTAGTACAGTGGCTACCAAAAACTCACATGATCTAGGTTTTGAATCTCACCTCCCCTCAAAGGAAAACTGCACTAAGGAAATACATGCAAGCCAAATACATGGAGACCAGGCAACCACAAAGTCAACAAAGATCACCAGCATCATAAAGAAACAGACAAACCCAAAGGGAGGGCTTGTGGCACTAAGCCCTCCTAGTGATAAATGTCATAAATTCATATGTCTATAGATAAAGGAGGCTTTGTTATATGGCAAATGGCTAAGAAAGCCCCAGCCTTCTATAGTATTTTTCAAAGATCCCTAACTAAGTAAAATAGCAAGAAGGGGGTGTTTAACAATTTTACAATTGTAGGTAACTATTGGAGAAACTAAAATTATTTGATATTTTTATTGTGGTGAGTTGAAATTCATTTGTTATTTTAAAAGAGAATTATTTTTATTAACTGGTTACTTTTCTTGACCAGCTAACCTGACCAAGGACAGTCTAATTCATAACAAGAGGAATATAATCCCTATTCTACAAGCCACATCCATAACCTCGTGCTTCCCTAAATTATATTGCCAGTATTTGAGACTGAGCATTCATTTCCTGCTAAGTCTCAGACCACTCTGAGAAAGGCTGCCAAACTTTTGCCAGCCCTGCTCACTACCATCCCACCTTCCAAGCAAAATTCTTTTTCTTAGGCTCAGACAAGCAAGGCTATTAATGAATGAGTGAAGGGAGTTTTTCAGATCATCTAGTGATGAAGTTATGGCACTCTCTGGTTTGTACAGGTTGATATGGTTTGGCCATGTCCCCACCCAAATCTCAACTTGAATTGTATCTCCCAGAATTCCCACGTGTTTTTGGAGGGACCTAGGGGGAGGTAATTGAATCCTAGGGTCCAGTCTTTCCCGTGCTATTCTGATGATAGTAAGTCTCATGAGATCTGATGGGATTATTGGGGTTTCTGCTTTTGCTTCCTCCTCATTTTCTCTTGCTGCTGCCATGTAAGAAGTGCTTTCCACCTCCTGCCATGATTCTGAGACCTCCCCAGTCGCATGTAAGTCCAATTAAACCTCCTTTTCTTTCCAGTCTCAGGTATGTCTTTATCAGCAGCATGTAAATGGACTAATACAGTAAATTGGTACCAGTAGAGTGGGGTGCTGCAGAAAAGATACCCAAAAACGTGGAATTAACTTTGGAACTGGGTAACAGGCAGAGACTGGAACAGTTTGGAGGGCTCAGAAGAAGATAGGAAGATGTGGGAAAGTTTAGAACTTCCTAGAGACTTGTTGAATGGCTTTGTCCAAAATGCTGATAGCAATATGGACAATTAAATCCAGGCTGAGGTGGTCTCAGATGGAGATGAGGAACTGGAGCAAAGGAGACTCTTGTCATGTTTTATTAAAGAGACTGATGGCATTTTGCCCCTGCCCTAGAGATTTGTGGAAATTTAAACTTGAGAGACATGATTTAGGGTATTTAATGGAAGAAATTTCTAAGCAGCAAAGCATTCAAGAGGTGACTTAAGTGCTGTTAAAAAACATTCAGTTTTATAAGGAAGCAGAGCATAAAAGTTAGAAAATTTGCAGCCTGACAATGCGATAGAAAGGAAAAACCCATTTTAAGAGGACAAATTCAAGTCAGCTGCAGAAATTTGCATAAGTAGCAAGGAGCCAAATGTTAATTCCCAAGACCACGGGAAAAATGTCTCCAGGCAGTGTCAGAGAACTTCCCAGCAGCCTCTGCCATCACAGGCCCAGAGGCTCAGGAGGAACACGTGATTTTTTTCGGCTGGGCCCAGGGTCCCCGTGCTGTGTGCAGCCTAGGGACTTGCTGCCCTGTATCCCAGCCACTCCAGCTGTGGCTGACAGAGGACAACATAGAGCTCAGGCTGTGGCTACAGAGGGTGGAAGTCTCAAGCCTTGACAGCTTCCATGTGGTGTTGAGCCTGCAGTTGCACAGAAGTCAAGAATTGAGTTCTGGAGAGGCCAGGGGTGGAATTATGTGATTTGGCTGTGTCTCCATCCAAATCTCAACTTGAATTCCATCTCCTAGAATTCCCACTTTTGCAGAAGGGACCCTGGAGGAGGTAACTGAATCATGGGGGCTGGTCTTTCTTGTACTATTCTTGTGATAGTGAATAAGTCTCATGAGATCCGATGGGTTTATCACAGCTTTCTACTTTTGCTTCTTCCTCATTTTCTCTTGCTGCCACCATGTAAGAAGTGCCTTCTGCCTCCCTCCAGGATTCTGAGGCCTCTCTAGCCATGTGGAAGTGTAAGTCCAATTAAACCTCTTTTTCTTCCCAGTCTTGGGTATGTCTTTATTGGCAGCATGAAAATGGACTAATACAAAGGTAAAAAAGATTAAAGAAGATGCAGAGAGTAAGAGAATCATGGTGGGGCCCAAGAAGATATAAAATAGCTGTTTCAGTGAATGGTCTCTGGCCTTCTCAAAGACCAAAACTGTACCTGGCTACCTATTCCAAGTCCCAAAACACACACAAGTCATCTGTCCACAACAAAACTAAGTCTCTAACCAACACAAACTTTTGTTTTACTTCTGCTTAAAATCTCTTTTCATAAAAAAGACCCGGAATCTGGAAAACATTATACTAGTGAAATAAGCCAGACACAGAAAGGAAAATACGCATGAGCTTACTTTTATGTGGAATCTAGAACAAGTCAAATACATAGAAATGGAGAGAAGAATGGTGGTTTTCAGGAGCAGGAAGGAGGAGGAAATGGAAAGTAGTAGGTCAAGGGGTAGAAAACTGCACTTTTATAGGATCAATTACTCTAGAGAGCTAATGTACAGCATGAGGACTGTAGTTGATAACATTGCATTGCATATAAAAATTTGTTGAGGGTAGATTTTAGGTACTCTCACCACACACACACACGTGCACACGCTTACTCACACCAGTAATCATGGTAGGTCATAGATAGTTTAATTTGCTGGACTGTTGTGGCCATTTCATTATGTATACATACATCAAAACACCATGTTGCACACCTTAAATATATACGATACACATTTTATTGGACTATTTCATAGAATTCTTTTTTACTGCCATATTGAGAAATGGGATAAAATCCCCTCAAGCTAAATATATAAAGCAGAGTATTAAATGCACAATAATCAGAGGATAATTATAGTCAAATGAAAACACTGTTAAAAATTTTTCTTCAAAAACATTTAAAAAGTATTTAACTATAGTCAACAGTGAAGGATACAGAGACCCTAGGACTATCATTTTTGTCCTACCTGTTGTCATCTTTTTTTTTTTTTTTTTGAGATGGAGTCTCGCTCTGTCACCCAGGCTGGAGTGCAGTGGCACAATCTCGGCTCACTGCAAGCTCCGCCTCCCGGGTTCACGCCATTCTCCTGCCTCAGCCTCTCCGAGTAGCTGGGACTACAGGCGCCCGCCACCACGCCCGGCTAATTTTTTTTTTTTTTTAGTAGAGACGGGGTTTCACCGTGGTCTTGATCTCCTGACCTCGTGATCCGCCCGCCTCGGCCTCCCAAAGTGCTGGGATTACAAACGTGAGCCACCGCGCCCGGCCCTGTTGTCATCTTTGGCATGGTGAACAGGTGTACTACAAAAGTGGTGTTGCAACATCAAAACATTGCGTTTTATATATTGCTTAGAGAAGAGTCTGTCTTTACAATTTATTGGCCTGCGGAGATCCCACCTCCCACTCAGCAAAATACAGTGAAAGTGAGACTCTAGTCTAGTAGGCAATCAGCTTTCCTGCATCTTATACTTTTATCCCATTTGATCAGTTTTGGTGAAACCAAATTTAAGAGTCATCTTTGAGTACAGAATTTCAGAATTTAGAGGAAGGTGATTCTTGTTTACCTTCCACTTTAAAAAATGCTTTGGATACTTGATCTGTAAGCATTGGGAAGTGACGTTTCACCTAAGGGAAAGAGTGTTTTGCTTATCATTAAAATGACTCCATTGTAAACTGTATTGCTTGTAATCTGTATCATTCTTGGCCTATGCTTTGGTTTCTGTTAGCTTCTATTTTGCAAGCAATATACATTACTCTAACTTGAACAGAAAAGAAATATAGTTCATGGAATCTCTGGCAAGATTAGAGAATATTTTTTTTTAAAGTGGGCAGTGATTAAAATGGCCAGTCAATCACAACTATGGCAAAAATGATGACAGAGGAACAATCTGATGAGGCTGGTGTGGCTGCGGCAGCGGGACACTGGATGGCACCCCTTGTTTTAGAGACGATCCCCGTGATCATCACCACCATAGAACAGTGAGATCATGTGCCTGTGCTCTACCAGGGGCAGGGAAGACAGATGTCTAGAATTTATAGATTCTGAGACCATGAAGAATCACACAGCAGAATATTCCACAAACATAGAAAGGGTGTTCAAATGCTGTACAGATAAAAATACACCAGCAAACAATTATATAGTCTCTTTTTTTTTTTGCCTGCCCAATATCTGTACATGTTAATCTTCCAATAAACTTCCAAAAAACACATGCCCAGTGGTAGTTTTGTAATTTTCGCATTTAGCAAACAAGACTACACTCATCATTTCTCTAAACAGACAGGAAAAAAATGCATGAGAGTATTATTTAGAGAAGTGATTTACAAAGTGAAATCCCCAGACAACAGCGTCAATATTACCTGACAACTTGTTAGAAGTGCAGTCTCAGGACAATTCTAGAGCTGTTGAATCAGAAACTTTTCTTCAGAAATGAAGATAACTATTACTTTTAGAGTTGCTTTTATATGATGGGAAAAAATCGACCCAAACTCTTGTGGTTATTGCATCCAGCTGCAAATCTAGCTTTCTAATTGATGCTCATTCTTCTTGTAGTTCTGTCATGATTCTATCTCAGTTGTCTCATTCTATGAACAAAACTGAAAAGCTAACTGCTACTTTCACATCCTGTTTATCTCTATATGCAATAGGAGGCTGGGTTCAGTGACTCGTGCCTGTAATTCCAGCTATTTGAGAGGCTGAGGCAGGAGGATTGCTTGAGCCCAGGAGTTGGAGACTGCAGTGAGTCATGATCATGTGACTGCACTCTGGCCTGGGCAACAAATGAGACCATGTCTCTTAAAACTAAAAATTTAGCCAAGATGGTGGCTCATACCTGTAGTCCCAGCTACTTTGGAGGCCGAGGCTTGAGCCAAGGAGTTTGAGTCCATCCTAGGCAACAGAGTGAGATGCGATCTCCATTTAAAAAAAAAAAAAAAATTAAAAAATATATATGTAATATGGAGAGAGAAAAGAAATTTAAGATAAGCTATAAGAATATATACATGTTACAGTAAGAAATGAGACACATGAGATAAAATTTTTGTTTCAGCATTTCATCATTTGACTATAATTATCCTCTGATTATTGCACATTTAATACTCTGCTTTATATATTTAGCTTGAGGGGATTTTATCCCATTTCTCAATATGGCAGTAAAAGGAATTCTATGAAATAGTCCATTCCTTCCACCACTTTTCTTCCATATTCCCTTAGCTTTCAGCAAGTATCTCAGCTATTCAGAATTATTTACCTTCATTTCTAAGGGACCTGAACCCTTGCTGTACCCTCTTGTTTAGTAATCTCAGTGAACCTTTTGCACTGAATGTAGGTTTGAGGAGGCGATTTAGATTATTATCGCAGTTTAATGGTAACTCTTCTTTATCTCCTTATGACAAGAATCTTAATTCTTTCTTACCACGAGAATTTTCCACCCCAGCCAACAGTAAACTCATTTTCTGCCTACAGTGTTGTGTTCTGTTCAGTGGCATGAGAGGCTTAAGATAGCCAGGTTGGAGCTTTAAATGCCATAGCTAGGTAACTATTATTTCCCCCAATAGAAACGTTTGCTCTGTAGGGACTGGAACCTCTAAATCATCAGAGTCCAGAATTGTGGGGACTACAAGTGGATCTTCAAATGTAATCATGAGAAGTACTACCTTTTCTCTATGCTTAGTTTCCTGAGATATATATTCTGGTTGTGGGAGAAATGGCACTATATGTGTATTAGTTGCGGCTCAGCTCACAAGGCGTCCTTCAGGACAGCACTTCAAACTCACAAAATGTTGTCCAGAAAATGCTACTGTAGGCTGAGCGCAGTGGCTTATGCCTGTAATCCCAGCACTTTGGGAGGCAGGGGCAGGTGGATCACGAGGTCAGGAGTTAAAAACCAGCCTGGCCAAGGTGGTAAAACCCCATCTCTGTTAAAAATACAAATATTAGCTGGGTGTGCTGACAGGCACCTGTAATTTCAGCTACCTGGGAGGCTGAGGCAGGAGAATCACTTGAACCCAGGAGGTTGCAGACAGCCAAGACTGCGCCCTTGCACTCCAGCCTGGGCGACAGAGCGAGACTCCGTTTTTGTTTTTGGTTTTAATTAGAAAATGCTACTGTGTCTGAGTCATCAAAAAGCATTCCACCGTTCTGTAAGGTTAGATTTTTGTGAATCAAGAAGTACATAAAAAGATCAATGATGATCAATTAACTAAGACTACTTCCAGGTACCTGAGCTAGTACCTTGAACATACAATGTCTGGTAAACACATTACATTGGTAAATTCATCCTAATCTAAAATTTTCATTTTTGTCATTTATCACCAGAATCTATAATCCATGCATTTGCAAGGTAGTGGCCAATATAAATTGCTAAAATCTGTAATTCTTGCAACGTGTAAGCATTGTTTATAAGGATATGTTATGGAAAAAGCCTTTTTGGGTTTGATTTAATTTTAACCTGGTTACTATTTGGGAGACAATGAGTTATGAAGACTATAGATATTTACTTTAAAAGTAGGAAAATTCCTGTGAGTGAGAGTCTAGGACGCTCATTTTCCTCAGGGAAAGGAGGGACCACACAGGCTGGAAAGCTGGACTCTAAATCCTCTAAGTACCTCTGTATATTCACATTCCAGTGTTTGGTATCTTGATCTTTTAAAATCAGTGCTCAGACTTTCAGTTAAGAGATTCCAGGCCGGGCGCAGTGGCTCAGGCCTGTAATCCCAGCACTTTGGGAGGCCGAGGCGGGCGGATCACGAGGTCAGGAGATCGAGACCATCTTGGCTAACACAGTGAAACCCCGTCTCTACTAAAAATACACACATACACACACAAGCCAGACGCGGTGGTGGGCGCCTGTAGTCCCAGCTACTTTGGAGGCTGAGGCAGGAGAATGGCGTGAACCCGGGAGGCGGAGCTTGCAGTGAGCGGAGATTGCGCCACTGCACTCCAGCCTGGGAGACAGAGCAAGACACCGTCTCAAAAAAAAAAAAAGAAAAAAGAAAAAAGAGATTTGAAAACCCAGATTCAACCGACTTTGCAGTTTGTCAAGTTACAGAAACAAACTCGGCATTTGTTTATAACAACCTCAGCCTTTCACTTGCAAGAAATAAGAATTTGTGTGAGGGAAAATGAGGATATTGGTCTCAAAGTTTTAGAATGTTACTGAATGATAATTAAGAAACTTGAGTATTTATATCCTTCTTTGAGATACGCTTTGCTGTTAGAGGCAGCTACCCTCAATTATCATTCTTTGAATTTCTCTAGTCTTTCGTGTTGTCTGTCCTAAGTCAACAAATATCTTACCCATATGATTTAAGAAATGAATGTATATTATTATACTGAGTGTAGACAAGAAATAGATGTATATTATTGCAATATACATGTAGACAAGAAATGGATGTGTATTATTGTAAAGTGCTTATACCACACATGAAGTAGTATAATATCACTCATAGGTAAACTGATAATTTAAAGATATATACCCTAAAACAGTCACTAAAGTAACAAAACATACAGCTAACAAGCAAAAAAGTAGATAAAATCTAATCATAAAATACTCAATCCAAAAGAAGAAGAAGAGGAAAAGAATACTTGTAACAAATAGAAAACAAATAGCTGTCTTTTCCATGGTCAGGACAAAAAAACAAAACATAACAAACAAACAAACAAACAAAAAGCCACATTAAAAAACAAAAAGAAAGAAAAAAGAAAACAAATAGTCAGATGATAAAATTAAACTTTACCATCCTAATAATCACATTAAAGTTATATGATGTAAACATTCCAATAAAAAGCCAGGTTAAGAAGAACAAGATACAAAAGACACAGTTATATATGCCATATAAGAAATGAACTTTAACTATAAAAACAAATTGGTTAAAAGGAAAAGAATAGAAAAAAAGATGTAACTTGATAACACTAGTGAAAAAAGCGGGATTAGTTATTAATACATTAGAGGAAGTATATTTAAGAGCAAAGAATATTAGCAGTGATAAAATTAGGTCATTTTAGAATCATAAAGTGATCAACTTATCGAGAAGACATAATCATCCTAAACATTTATGCACCTATGAACAAGATTTAAATACACATAAAGCAGACACTGATAGAACTGCAAGAAGAATTGAACATGTTCCTAATTATAGTGGATGTTTAAACTTCTCTGTCAACAGTTGATAGAAAAAGTAGACATAAAATCAATAGAAACATATAAGATGGTGCAACACTGTCAACCAACAACAGCAGATCGTGCATTTTTTTTCAACATTACAGAAAACATTTAACAGGATAGTTCATATTCTGGGGAATAAAACTAACCGAGTTTGAAATGGTTCAAATTACACAAAATACATTTTCTGAGCACAATGGAATTAAATTAGAAATCAGTAACAGAAAGATATCTGAAAAATTCCCAATTATTTGGAAACCAAATAACATATTTTAAATAATCTATGACTCAGAGAGGATATCTAAAGAGAAATCAGGAAGTGTTTTAAAGTGAAAACACAACATACGAAAGTGTATGGAATGCAAGTAAAACAGTACTTGAGAGGGAAATTTTTAGCACTACATATTAAAATTAAAAGCCTACACATTAGAAAAGAAAAAAAAGACCTCAAATCAATAACTTCATATTTTATCATAAGAACTAGAAAAAGAATAGAAATTCAAACTAAAGTATGCAGAATCACAGAAGTAATAATCTCAGCAAAATTCAGTGATACAGAAAACAAAAACAATTGAGATCAATAAACCCAAAACCTATTGGTCTTTGAGAAGATCAATAAAATTGATAAACCATTAGTAAAACTGATAAGGAAATGAAGCACAAATTACCAATATCAGGAATGAAAAAGGTGATATAGCTGTAGATTTTATAGATATTAAAAGAATAGTAAGAAAGTACTTTGAAGAACTTTATGCCAATATACCAGATGATTTAGGTAAAATAGAAAAAAACTCCAGACAACAATTACAGGCAAAGACCTTTAGAAACACACTCGTAATTAATTAGATTTGCTAAAACTTTCTTTTTTCTTTTCTTTTTTTTTTTTGAGATGGAGTCTTGCTCTGTCACCCAGGCTGGAGTGCAATGGCATGATCTCGGCTCACTGTAACCTCCTCCTAGGTTCAAGCAATTCTCTTGCCTCAGCCTTGCTAGTAGCTGGGATTACAGGTGCCCACCACCACGCTGGACTAATTTTTGTATTTTTAGTAGAGATGGGGTTTCATCATGTTGACCAGGCTGGTCTTGAACTCCTGACGTTAAGTGTTCCTCCTAACTCGGCCTCCTAAAGTGCTGGGACTACTGGTATGAGCCACCATGCCTGGCCTGCTCCAAGGAGAACACATATCAAGAGAAACCAATGGGTGTCTCAGTAATAGGATGTTAAAAGGAACCTATTATAGGACTTACCCTTTGGTTGAGAGATGAGTGAATGTCTTAGAAAGAAGGGGTTTTCTCTAATTGGATGCTGTCAGAACACAGGCAGATGGTCCAGCCATTTCATTCCTAGGTATTACTCAAGGGAAACAAAGCATATGTCCATATAAAGACTTGTACATGAGTGTTCACAGAAGCTTTTTAAAAATTACACCCTCAGGCTGGGCTTGGTGGCTCATGCCACCTAACACGTTGAGAGGCCGAGGAGGGTGGATCACCTGAGGCCGGGAGTCTGAGACCAGCCTGGCCAACAAGATGAAACCCTGTCTCCATTAAAAATACAAAAATTAGCCAGGCGGGATGGTGCATACCTGTAATCCAAGCTACTTGGGAGCCTGAGGCAGGAGAATCTCTTGAACCTGGGAGGCAGAGGTTGCAGTGAGCCGAGATCATGCCATTGCACTCCAGCCTGGGTGACAGAGTGAGACTTCATCTCAAAACAAACAAACAAACAAACAAAGAATTATACCCTCAAACTGGAAACAACAAAGATTTCCATTAACAAGTACTATAAAAGGTTAAACAAACTGATATAGTCAGACAATCAAACACTATTTTGCAATAAAAATGTATGCACATAACAACGACAAATCTCATAACAAATATTGAGTGAAAGAAGCCAGGCAAAAACAACAAGTGTATACTCTATGACCCATTTATATAACATTCTAGACAATGTAGACTTATCTATAGTGACAGAAAGCAGATCAGTGGTTGCTTGGAGAGGAGCAGCAGGGAAGGTCAGGAGGGTGGGATTACAAAGTGGCATAAGGAGGCCAAGCACAGTAGCTCAGGCCTGTAATCCCAGCATTGTGGAAGGCTGAGGCAGGAGGATTAATTGCAACCAGGAGTTTGAGAACAGCCTGGGCAACATGACAAGATCCCGTCTTAAACAAAACAAAAGGTGGCACAAGGAAATTTTTAGGTCATTGATGTTTATTATCTTGATTATGGTGGTGGTCTTACACGCATATATTTATATATGTCAAAACCTCTCAAATTGTGCAGTTTTAAGTATGTGGAGTTTATTGAAGGTCACCTATACCTCAACGGAGCTACTTAGAAAAAAGGAAAGGAGGTAATTGATTTTTTTAAGCTTCATGCAAAGTCACTTGGATCAGAAGAAAATAGACTCATCCAACATCCTCCTTCTTCCTCTATGGGCACTGATTGTAATATCTCTATTAGCATACAGATATTTAAAAAATTTATATAAATATTTTTGATTGATAAACCATAATTGTATACATTTATAGGGTGCAATGTGAGATACATACACACACACACACACACACACATATATATATAAGATGGCATGATTAAATCAAGCTAATGAGCATATCCATCACCTCACTTACCCATCATTTTTTATGGTGAGACATGAAATTTACTATTATTTTGAAGTATGTAGTACATTATTATTGACTACAGTCACTCTGCTGTGCAATAGATCTCAAAACCTGTTCCTACCGTATCTGAAACTTTGCACCCTTTCATCAACAGTCTCCCACTCCCTTCCTCCCCTTCTCCCACCTCAGCCTCTGGTAACCACCCTTCTACTTTCTACTTAGAGCACACACTTGTATTTTAGTGGAATGGATTTGAGGCTAAGTAACCTGAAAGGTTAGTTGGAAGTCTTGGCTTCTATATGAGACACTTTTTCCCCATTGGTAAGATAGGTAAAACAACATTTTCTACCTCGTATACGTAGGCAATATTATGACTCACTATTATGTTTAAAGACTAAATTACAACTTTGAGTTCGTGGAATTCAAGCAGAAAAATTCAGAGAACTTTTCTTTTTTTTTTTTTTTTTTTCCTGGACCAGATGCTGATTTTCTCCTAGCATCTCTACCCAGAAATCTTGATTCCTACTCAGTACAAATATCCAGAAACTTCTTACCTTCCTACACACAAGAGCCACTTCTTTAATCATAGTTTCTCTAGATAATAGTATTTACAGGCGCCACTTGGATTGGCTGAGAACACTTTGCTTTGCTTTACTCAGAAGGTGGAGTATATTCTTCCCACACACCCCCACTTTTGTGTTATTTCCTGTCAGTCCTTGAAGGGGCAAACTATCCCGCTCCCTCGCCCTGTGTTTCTTCCACCCTCAGCTTCACTCAGACCCACGGTATCAACACTCAATAGGTGAACTGCTGTCGACGAAAAATATTGCCGCCATTGTACTAGAATTTATTCTTAATAATAATAGGAGCAAACTGACCTTAAATGTCAAGTAGGTCAAGTTGTACACAAATGCCTATCACGGATCTGTAGATGGGTATTGTCAAGTTCATTTTCGTATGCTTTCTACTTCTGTTCCAACTTTGACATTCATTTGCGGTTTCCAAAAGGGAGGCAAAGACAATTTTACACTTTATAGTTTTCAACTTACAAGATGTCTGTAAAGGCCTCACATTAGAATCACCTGGGACCTTCAAAAATGCCAATGATTGGCTGGGCGTGGTGGCTCATGCCTGTAATCCCAGACCTTTGGGAGGCCGAGGCCGGCAGATCACGAGGTCAGGAGATCAAGACCATCCTGGCTAACACGGTGAAACCCCGTCTCTACTAAAAATACAAAAAAATTAGTTGGGCGTGGTGGCGGGCACCTGTAGTCCCAGCTACTCAGGAGGCTGAGGCAGGAGAATGGCGTGAACCCAGTAGGTGGAGCTTGCAGTGAACCAAGATTGTGCCAGTGTGCTTCAGCCTGGGTGGCAGTGGGAGACTCCACCTCAAAAAAAAAAAAAAATTGCCAATGATTGAAGCCTAATACTGAAGTTTCTGATTTATTAATAATTAGTCTGTTGCTGGGTGTTAATTGAGCTCCCCACGTGATTATGCATGTAGGACTTCAAACCACTAATTTAGAACCTTGTGATTCAACATTTGGGCAAAAATGAGCAGCATCAGTATCACCTGGGACGAGCTTCACGCCTCACTTTAGATTTACTCTAAATCTAAATATTTTATTTTTATTAAAACAATTAAGAACAGATTACAAGCTTCAACTACATCTAAATTCTTTGGATTTACTTTAAAAGAATCTACATTTTGACACAATACCAAAGTGAACTAAATTAGCTTTTTTTTTTTTTTTTTTTCTGAGACAGAGTCTTGCTCTGTTACCCAGGCTGGAGTGCAGTGGTGCAATCTTGACTCACTGCCACTTCCACTCCAGTTTAAGCAATTATCCTGCCTCAGCCTACAAAGTATCTGGGATTACAGGCGCATGCTATCATGCCCAGCTAATTTTTGTATTTTTAGTAGACACAGGGTTTCACAATGTTGGGTCAGCTGGTCTCGAACTCCTGACCTCAAGTGATCTGCCGGACTCGGCCTTCCAAAGTGCTGAGATTATAGGCATGAGCCACCATGAGCAGCCTAAATTTGCTTTAATTTGGAGAAGTACTGGTCTAGAAAACACAAATTCCCAGGAGACTCAAGTTCTTAATATAAGTTGATTTCTTGATTACAAGTTCTTCAAATGCATTCTTCAAGATTTTTTTTTTTTACTTTATAAACTGACAAAGATTATACATATTCATGGCTATATGGGGATGTTTCAATACATGTAGACGGTGATCAGATCAGGGTAATTAGCATATCTATCACCTCAATCATTTATTATTTTTTTGTATTGGGAACATTCAAACTAGTCCTTGGTATTTTAAACTACATAATATAGTATTGTTAACTATAGTCATCTACAGTACTATAGAACACTAGAACTTATTACTCCTACCTAACTGTAATTTTGTACCCATTAACAAATCTGTTACTATCCCTCCTTTCTCCCTACACTTTTCAGCCTGCAGTATTCGCTCTTCTACTTTTTACTTCTATGAGATCAACTTTTTTTAGCTTCTGCATGAGTGAGAACATGTGGTGTTGAACTTTCTATTCCTGGCTTATTTTGCTTGACATAATATCCTCCAGTTCCATCCATGTTGCTGAGAATGACAAGATTTTATTTATTCTTTTTTATGGCTAAATAGCCTTCCTTGTTATATATATACATTTTTAAAATCCATTCATCTGTTGTTGGAAACCTAGGTTGATTCCATATCTTGGCTATTGTGAATACTGTTGGAATAAACATGGGGATGCTGATGGCTCTCCAATATAATGCTTTTCTTCCCTTTGGATAAATATCCAGTAGTGGGATTGCTTGAGGGGTTTCAATACTGTTCTCCATACTGGCTGCACTAATGTACATTCCTACCAACAGTGTATGAGAGTTCCTTTTTCCCCAGCTACTCAGGAGGCTGAGGCAGGAGAACTATTTGAACCCTAGAAGCAGAGGGAGCCAGATTACACCACCACTGCACTCCAGCCTGGACGGAGAATGAGATTGTCAAAAAAAAAAAAAAAAGTCTCTTTTCTTCACATCTTTGCCAGCATTTATTTTTGTCTCTTCTATAATAGCCATCCCAACTGGGGTGAGATGTTGCCTCATTGTGGCTTTGATTAGCATCTCCCTGCTGATTAGAGGTGTTGAACATTTTTTCATATATTTGTTGGTCATTTGTATGTCTTATTTTGAGAAATGTCTGTTCAGAGCATTTGCTTATATTTAATTAGATTGTTGGGTTTCTTTGCTATTGATATGTTTGAATTCCTTGTATATTCTTGATATTAATTTCCTGCCAGATGAGTAGTTTATATTTTCTCCCATTCTGTAGGTTGTCTTTTCACTCACTTTATTATTTCCTTTGCTGTGCAGAAGCTTTTTGGCTTGATGTGATCCCATTTGTTTATTTTTTCTTTTGTTGCCTGTGCTTTTGATGCCTTATTCATAAAATCTTTTCCCAGAACAATGTCCTGAAGGATCTCCCCTATGTTTTCTTCTAGTAGCTTTACCATTTTGGGTCTTATATTTGGGTATTTGAGATACTTTGAGTTGATTTTTTTTATAGGGTGGGAGGCAGGGTTCTAGTTTCATTCTTCTGCATTTGGATATCCAGTTTTCCAAACACCATTTATTGAAGAGACTATCCTTTCCCCAATGCGTGTTCTTGGCATCTTTGTAAAAAATCAATTGGCTGAGATATGTGGATTTTCTGGGTTCTTTATTCTGTTCCATAGGTCTGTGTGTCTGTTTTTATGCCAATACCATGATGTTTTGGTTACTACAGCTTTGTAGTATATTCTGAGGTCTGGTAGCATGATACATCCAGCTTTGTTCTTTTTGCTAAGGATTGCTTTGGCTATTCAGGATATTTTTTGATTCCACAAAATCTCTTTGGATTTTTTTTTAATTTTGTGAAGAATGTTCATTGGTATTTTGATAGAGATTGCATTGAATCTGTAGGTTGCTTTTGAATAGTACTGTCACTTTAACAACATTAGTATTTCTGATCCATGAGCATGAATGTCATCTACAGTGCTATAGAACACTAGAACTTATTACTTCTACCTAGCTGTAATTTTGTATCCATTAAAAATCTCTTACATCCCTCCTTTCTCCCTACCCTTTTCAGCTTGTGATATCCTCTGTTCTACTTTCTACTTTTCATTTGTTTGTATCTTCTTCAATTTCTTTCATCAGTGTTTTGTAGTTTTCATTTTACCTCCTTGGTTACATTTATGTCTAGGTTTTTTTTTTGGTAACTGCTGTAAATAGGTTTGCCTTCTTGATTTCTTTTTCAGCTAGTTTGTTTTCATAGATATAAATGCTACCAATTTTTGTGTATTAGTTTTGTTTCTTGCAACTTCACTGAATTTGTTTGTTCTAAAAGGTTTCTGGTAGAGTCTTCAGGTTTTCCTATAGATAAGATCATGTCATCTGCAAACAGGAACAATTTGATGTCCTCCTTTCCAATTTTAATGCCCTTTATTTCTTTCTCTTGTCTAATTACTCTTGATAGGACTTCACATTTATATACTTTGAATATTTAAAATGTTTACATAGATGTCAGAATCAACTTTCATTTTTCATAGTAAAAGAAGACCCTATTTGTTTTGTAGTTTTAATATTAATCAATTATTATTATCTGAGACAAATTATTTAACAAATTAAACCATCTTTTAAAATATATTATCACAAATAAATTCCATAAGGAAAATATCTACAACTGTTTTTATGAAAGAAAAAAAGGCTTCTCTAAAGTTGCTTTTTCCTGGTGCTATGGCACACACCTATAAATCCAAGCACTTTGGGAGGCCATGGCAGGATGATCCTTTGAGCCCAGTAGTTTGAGACCAGCGTGGACAACAAAGTGAGACCTCATCTCTACAAAAAATAAAAAAGAAATTAGCTGGCTATTGTGGCGCATGCCTGTGGTCCTAGCTACCCGGGAGGCTGAGGAAGGAGGATCACTTGAGCCAGGGAGGTGGAGGTTTCACTGAACCATATTCACGCCACTCCACTCCAGCCTGGGCAACAGAGCTAGACCTTGTCTCAAAAAAAATTAAATTAGTTAAATTAAACATAAAGTTGTATTGTAGTTAAGAAATTAGGAAAGCAGAAAATGCTTCTTTTTTCTTTTTTTTTGAGTTGAACAATGAAAACACATGGACACAGGGAGGCGAACATCACACACCACACTGGGGCCTGTCAGGGGGTGGGGGGCTGGGGGAGTGATAGTATTAGGAGTAATACCTAATGTAGATGATGGGTTGTTGGGTGCAGTAAACCACCATGGCACATGTATACCTACGTAACAAACCTCCACGTTTTGTACATGTATCTCAGAACTTAAAATGTAATAATAATAATAATAAAAATGGCAAAAAAAGGAAATGCCTCTTGTTAGAACAGATTACATATCCTCATTGCTTTTTATAATAGCCTATAATAACAGAATATCCACAAGGTGGCAGTAATATATCAGTTTCATCCTCTGAAATTAAAACTTGCCTATTCAATAATACAATGGATCTTTCTGAATTCAATCTAACACGTAGAATACAGCAATTTGACTTAATAATTAGCCTTTAAATTTATAGTCTTTTATTATCACTTTAGTGTTTTGAATTAGTTTGTATTTTAATATACTTAAATGAATTAGTCCTATGCAAATTGACTAATTTGACATGTGAAGGTGTTTTTATTCTATTTTCAGAAGTTTAGCTTTAAAAAAATTTCTAAACTTCGATATCTGGTGAGTGTTAATGTTTTTATTTATTAAAAGGTGACAGAACACACGATATTCAACTGACTTTTTTAACAAGGATGCAAAAACAGTTTAAAGGAAGGATACCTTTTTCAACAAATGGTGCTAGAGCAACTGGACATTCATAGGTACAAAAACTAAGATTGACCTAAATTTATACTTTATATAAAATTTAACTCACATAAATCACAGGCTTAAATGTGAAATGTAGTATTACAAAACTTTAAGTTGTGTATGGTAGCTCGTGCCTGTAATCTCAGCTACTACTCAAGTGGCTGAGGCAGAAGGATCACTTCAGTCCATAATTTGTGGCTACAGTGAGCAATGATGGCATCACTGCACTACAGCTTGGGCGAAACCTCGTCTCAAAAATAATAAATAAATAAACAAATTTATTAATTCATTAAACTTTTAAAAATAGAAGAAAACTCTTGAGACCCTGGGCTAGGCAAAGAATTTTTAGGCTTGATATCAAAAACAAAATCTACAAAAGGAAAAAGTGATAAAACTGGACTTCATTAAAATAAATAAACACCTTTTTTTTTTTTTTTTTTTTTTTACTAAAAAGACCTTGTAAAGAGGTTGAAAAACTGAATTACAGACTGGGAGAAATAATTTGCATACCATATATCTGACAAAGAGCTCACATCTAGCATATGTAAAGAATTCTCAAAACTCAATAGTAATAAATAAAGTATCCATTTAGAAAATTGGCATATGTGACCTCTGTGTATTATAACTTAAACCTCATGTGACTACAATTATTTCAAATGAAATAAACAAAACAGTAATGCCTGTTTCTAGAATACAAAATAATCAGAGAACATAGAATTTTACAAAGTTAAATTATTGGGCCATTTACTTAATTTAAATATTTTTAAATGAATGTACCCATTTTGCTTGAAGCTGTGTGCAAGTATGCTTGTTTTTTTTTACGATAATATGGTCACATGAGCATATACTTTATTTTTTAAAAGTCTATAGTTACCCCACACAAGTTCTTATTGATTCCCTCATTCTTAACACCTGCACAGTATTTCATTTTATAATTAATGGATTGTAGGTTTATTCTTTTACTATCACATGTGTTGTTCTCATGTTTTTTTTTTTTTTCACTAAAAAGTGTTGCAATGCACAAAACTACAAATATAAGGAGGGTCTTTTCTGGATCTCTGTTGAAAAACTTTGAATAAAAATTACAAGTTCAAATCACATGTAAAATAAACATTTTAATTAATAGGGCTTTTATGCAAGATGTTAGTAGAAGCAGCACAGTTTTATTAATATCCCTGAATCTATCACAAAATCTGACTGAGCAATTGGGATAACGAGGTATTAACTATGACAAAACAATGTAACAGGGTGTCATCATGAACCTTTTGTGAGGTTAAACCACAGGGACCCAGGGGAATCACCAACTTTTTTGGAAGAAGGAAAGGAAAGGAAAAAAATCTTTAATGGCCCTGAGAACTGGGAAAACTAGAAATACAAGCGCTAACATCTATGTTCCTAAATTCAGAGATTCCTACTAGGCAAAAAGAACTTAGCAGATTAATCTGAGAACAGCAGCTGAGGCTGGCAGAAGGCTTCCTGAGCCTCAACTCCCAGCTGAGAGTGAGGATGGCAAAAAGCAGGTGCTGTGAGTGGTCTGTATCCTATGAACCCTACAAATTAACCACCTCTAAAACAAAACCCTGTCCTAAGGAGAAACTGCAGGAAGTCAATTATAAATTGAGTTGGGAAGGACACTGAAGCTCAAGAAAAAGAGAAACTCCAGGTTAAGATGCAAGAGAAGAAGGGAAAAGGCAGTTTTCTGCAAGTTCAAGCACAAATAATTTCTTTACCTTCTAGTTCTAGAAATACCAGGTGCTGTGTATATAAAGCAGGAATTTTGGATGAATATTATATAATTTTCCGACCCACTGTTACTAATCCAGTCTCCCCTGTACTCAGATCTTCCATGCTACAGACAGACTGACAGATGCTCAGCAAATAGTAGCTAATATTTTCTAGGAAACTAGGTGCTAAACGAGTTTTCTTAAATTTCTACCTCCAGGTCTGTAAGTTGATTTGAACTATTATCAGTTCCTGGTTCTGCACAGGTTGTTGAAGACAGGACTTCTCTCCTCCAGTGGAAACTCCACCTGCTCCCAATCAACCATCCTTTCCTGTAGCCTTGGAGACACTACTCAGTGTAGCACCCCGCCCAGTCTAGAATAAGCACACTCATCATCAATCGCTCTCATTTTCTGTCTTATCTCCATTCCATCTACATATATTTTTTGTTTTCGCCAATGTTTTTAAATAAGCAACTGTACAAGCACAACGATGACAACAAAAACCTTCCTTTCCCCAGTGTCATAGTGAGCAAGGAATATATTTAACCTCAAATAAAAGACAAAAACAAATGCTGGATAAAGCTGAGAGAAAGAAATGCAACCGTAGGTGCTCTGGCAATACAGAAATGATACAACTAAGAAAAATAGAAGAAAAGGAAAAAGAAGGTATTCTGCAGGATGATTTTACTGACTGCATATCTGTAATGCCTGGGAGTCAAAGGATATTGTTTATAGAAATGTAGTCATACTTAACGGCACCAGGGGAAACAAAGTTAATATTATTATATCAAATTGGGGGATGAAAGATCACATAGGGAAGACAAGAAAGAGTTAATATCATTGTTCTTAGTTTAGAGACATTAGGTACTCTCAAAGAAAGAGATGATTTTATGAAATTACATAAGGTAGCCATCAGAATAAAAATTTAACTCTTCCAAATATCACAACATGAAAACAAAATCAATAAAAACAAACAAGACAGCAAAAGAAGATAAGTGCATATAGATCATAGCATAACATGCTGTAGCCAAAATATAACCAAACACAATTTACCAATAAAAGTAAGTGGGCTTGACTCTCTTATTAGAGGAAAAAAAATTATCAGATTAAATCAAAAAGGGAAACTCAATTCTATGCTGGATATAAGATAAAGTGTTTCAGAAAGTTTAAAAATAAAAGTACAAGCAATGAATAAAAGGATCTTCTCTTCTTGCGTTACAGAGTATAAAACAGTGAGTAAACACATCATACGTTTTCTCTTTTTACACTTAAATGGCTGGAGATGTTACACCACTAGTATGAATTTACTTCAGATATATAGTGGATATACTTTTATATGGTTAGAAACAGAAATGATAATAGTTAAGGAGAAAATAACATCTGCATTGACGCTAGGAAGAAAGAGCCATTGTTGGGTACACAGTGATCACATTACCATGGAGCAATCTGTTCCCAACTGAAATTTCCTTGCCCTTCTACTGAAATCATGTACGATTCTGCAAAAGTAGTTTTTACCTCCCACAAATCAGCCATTGGCTCTGCTGTTTTTGTCCACACAGAATAAGCATCAGAGCTAGATTTAGCTGTTGTATTATGGTATGAGACCACCACTTCTCCTGTCGTCCTTCCCAGTTGCTCCCCAACCTCTCCTTTTCCCTAGTTTATAAGACAGGAGAAAAGGGAGAAAGCAAAAAGTTAGAAAGAAACAGAAGTAAGATAAATAGCTAGACGACCTTGGTGCCACCACCTGGCCCTGGTGGTTAAAATAATAATAATATTAACCCCTGACCAAAACTACTGGTGTTATCTGTAAATTCCAGACATTGTATGAGAAAGCACTGTAAAACTTTTTGTTCTGGTAAGGCGCAGCGGCTCACGCTTGTAATCCCAGCACTCTGGGAGGCCGAGGCAGGCGGATCACGAGGTCAGGAGATCAAGACCACGTTGAAACCCCGTGTCTACTAAAATACAAAAAAATTAGCCGGGCGTTGTGGAGGGCGCCTTTAGTCCCAACTACTCAGAGAGGCTGAGGCAGGAGAATAGCATGAACCCAGGAGGCGGAGCTTGCAGTGAGCTGAGATTGCGCCACTGCACTCCAGCCTGGGCGACAGAAGGAGACTCTGTCTCAAAAAAAAAAAAAAAACTTTTTGTTCCGTTAGCTGATGTATGTAGCCCCCAGTCACGTTCCTCACGCTTACTTGATCTATTACGACTCTTTCACGTAGACCCCTTAGAGTTGTAAGCCCTTAAAAGGCCTAGGAATTTCTTTTTCGGAGAGCTGGGCTCTTAAGACACGAGTCTGCAGACGCTCCCGGCTGAAAAAAAAACCTCTTCCTTCTTTAATCCGGTGTCTGAGGAGTTTTGTCTGTGACTCGTCCTGCTACATTTCTTGGTTCCCTGACCGGGAAGCGAGGTAATTGATGGACAGTTGAGGCAGCCCCTTAGGCGGCTTAGGCCTGCCCTGTGGCGCATCCCTGTGGGGGACTCCAGCCAGTTTGAGCGATGTGGATCCTGAGAGCGCTCCCGGGTAGGCAATTGCCCCAGTGGAATGCCTCCTCAGAGCAGTGTGTGGTAGGCCCCTGTGGAGGATCAACGCAGTGGCTGAACACCAGGAAGGAACAGGCACTTGGAGTCCAGACATTTGAAACTTGGTAAGACTGGTCTTTGGAACTTGCCTACTCCATTTGAGTGGAAGTGTGGCCTGATCACCCACTGGGTGCCTGTACTGGCACTTTGCCTTTCGTTTTTGAATTGACTTGAATTGCTTGATACTTTGGTTTTTGTTTGACCTGGCTTGGATTTCTGGATACTCTGATTTTGGTGTTGATTCTGGTTTGGTGAAAACTGAAAAAGTGTGTATGTGACCTTTTTACCCATTCTTTGTTCTGTGGTGTGCGTGTGGTGTGAGCTTGGTGTTTTGTCTTGAGGAAACTTGGGTCAGACACAAAGTAAGCCTACTCCACTAGGAACTATGTTGAAAAATTTTAAGAAGGGATTTAATGGAGACTATGGGGTTACTATGACACCAGGGAAACTTAGAACTTTGTGTGGAATAGATTGGCCAACATTAGAAGTGGCCTGGCCATCAGAAAGAAGCCTGGACAGGTCCCTTGTTTCTAAGGTATGGCACAAGGTAACTGGTAAGTCAGGACACTCAGACCAGTTTTCATACATACACACTTGGTTACAGCTGGTGCTAGACCCCCCACAGTGGCTAAGAGGGCAGGCAGCAGCAGTGTTAGTAGCAAAAGAACAGATAGCCAAGGAAGGATCCCGCTCCACCCGCCGAGGGAAATCAACTCCTGAAGTTCTGTTCGACCCAACATCAGAAGATCCATTGCAGGAGATGGCACCAGTGATCCCAGTGGTGCTCTCCCCTTACTAGGGAGAGAAGCTCCCCACTTTTGAGTCCATAGTGCTTGCGCCTCCACAAGACAAACATATATACAAGTGTTTTAGAGTATACTAAATGTCTCTTCAGCATTTCTAGGTGAAATCTGATCAAATCTCACAATGTTCAATAAATAAATAATGGTTATTTAGAAATCATTTTGCAGTGGTGGATTGTGATTGAGATTTTACAAAATACTTTAAAGGAGAAAATTATACATCTAAATGAAACAATGAGAGTAAAATTGCAGTTAAATACTATTTCCTAAACAAAGCACTTTTTTTCTTTTGTACTAAATCAGTCTTTTCTAAACCAATCACAATGAGCATTAAGAATGATTTTCAGAGTATTCAGGACCCATCGTCTAATGGTATAAATTGGTCCTAATTTCATACTCTTAAACCTGAAGCTTTTTGGAGTAAAGTCAAAACTCAACAAAACTGAGGTTTCTTGTTTCTTTCTTTCTCTTTCTTTCTATCTTTCTTTCTTTCTTCTTTCTGTCTTTTTTCTCTCTCTTTCTTTCTCTCTCTCTCATTCTCTCATTCTTTCTTTCTTTCTTACTTCTTGCTTTATTATCCAGGCTGAAGAGCAGTGGCTCAATCTCAGCTGACTGCAAATTCAGGGTTCAAGCAAGTCTCCTGCCCCGTCTCCTAAGTTTCTGGGATTACAGTCATGTGCCACCACTCTTGGCTGATTTTTGTGTCTTTAGTAGAGACAGGGTTTCCCCTTATTGGCCAGGCTGGTCTCTAACCTGATCTACCAGCCTTGGCATCCCAAAGTGCTGGGATTACAGGTGTGAGCCATCACACCTGGCCTCTCTGAGGTTCATTTTTCTATGCAAAAGAAAATGGTAGGATGTAGTTCCCTGTGAATTGTGCATGAACCCAAGAATTTTACCTACAGATCCAAGAGCTCTCTTTGTGCCTCAGATTCTATTTTTGAACAAAATAAAGCCTGTTCTACTCTAGACAGAAGTTTATCACTGAGTCACAACCTGAGTCAAATTTTGCTTTGGTCTTTGTTTCCCCAAGGCATAAGATGAAGTTTTAATCTTACCTTTCCTAATTTCCTTCCTTCAGGAAAATGTTCTCAGACATCACACAAGCCTTCCAGAAACAACCCGTCTGCCTCTTCTGTCTGACCTAACTCGTAGACCACATCACTACAGGCTGCGGCCCTAGCTTCTGTAGGCCCTGTCTCTGCCTTTCCTGGGAAGAAGCCAAAATTCCTACCTGCTGCCCACATGCGGGGAACTGTCACAGCAGGAGGACATCAAAACCAATATTCTTCTGAAGAATCTAGTGTGCATTGCCAGGAAAGCCAGTCTCTGGCAATTCCTGAGTTCTAATGAACAAATGTGTGGGTTCCACAGGGAGAAGAAAAGATATTTGGAGCGGTGGATAAGAGCCTGCTTCATTTGCCATACGCTCAGGAGCACGGGGCTCATAGACACTGTGAGGGGCAACTAAGGAACACTGGGTAAGTGATGGCTCTGAGAGCACTTTGAAAGCTGGAGGATGGCACAAGTAAAGAGATTAGGGGGAAGATGAAGAGCATGAGGATTATTCTGTTCTGTACTGGAAGTCATGTAGTGCCTAGGTATCAATGATAAAAATTTAAATGGAATCTGTGAGAATACCTTCCTTCCTGGAACTTGCATTTCACTGAGGGAGTGATGAAGTTAATAATCATTATAATAATGTGACTATTTACTTTAATATTCAAGGCACTGTAAAGAGCTCAATATCAGAAAGGGTTTCTGGCTATCTAAACTACAAGTTCAAAAGCCTTCTATATAAGAAACCTATTTACCAACACTGGAAATAATAGAATAAAATATGCTAGAATTAGCAAGGCACGGTGTCAATGGATTCCAATTCTGATGCAAGATGCCACATTATCTGTAAACTGGCCCTGCTTATGATTTTCCTATTAAACTGGTTGGGTTGCATGTCGTGGTTCTACATTCTGAGATCTTCCCAAATCTCTTTCATATATCATTCCTTGATTTCTTTATCAATGGGGGTCTGACACCCAAAGCGATTTGTTTCTCTGATGTTCAAATTCATAATTCCTTTATAGGAGAAGATAATGAAGCAAATGAGATCTTTTTGGGCAAAAATTCAAGAAAACCAAAGAAAGTTAAATGAAGAGAGCAGGAAAACAAACCAGTGGATTGTAAGTATTAGGCCTTTTCCCTCAGATTCGGCCTCAGACAGACATGCTACAAACGTATTCACTTATCATTTGAGTGGAAATCATCTTGGTTAGGATTTGAGGAAGATTTTTTCTCATGGCTTCCAATCCTGAGGGTACAATGCAGCATTGATTACTGCTCAGAGAGAGTGGTCAGGCTATGGAGTAGGGAGATTTGGTACTAAAGGCTAATTTGAAAACATAATACTGCAAAAAATTATCTGTGAATCACCATAAATTCCAATGACTCTCATGTAGGTTGTCTGATATCAAAGGGTGTATATTGAAGAAATGATGGATAATAACCTTTCTTCGGGTGTTTTAGGAAGTCATATAATGAATAAAAGTGGCTTAAGAAAAGAATGAATTTGGCTTCTAGTATTGTTGAGAAACAATAAAAATAAATGAAAGAAAGGGAGGAATGATTAATTTCATGGTTCTGAAAAGTGGGAAGACATGAGTTTATGTACATAGCTTATTGGTAGAATACATCAGTCAGTCTAGGCTCAGTGGCTTAAATTCATAATCCCTATAATTTGGGACTGCTATATCAGGAACGGGTTTTAAAGATGAATTTCCCTTGAATGATTATTTGTTTTTAAATCCTGCGATGAAATATTTGGTATTAGAAAGCTCAATTATATTTTCCTCATTAAAGGAGTGAGTCAGAGCAGTGGCACATGCCCCAGTGTGTGAGCTCAGAGCTCAGTGCTTAACCCATCACTGGCCTAATGGACAGATTTCATGACCTCCAGGTGAGTGTCAACCTGCTGAAGTGATGACCACACAGTGCCCTTCAGTCATGGCTGGCTGGCTGGCTTGCTTGCCGGCTTTTTCTCTCTCTCTGTCTGTCTCTCTCTCTCTCTGTCTCTCCTCCTCTCTCTCCCTCCCTCCGTCCCTCCCTCCCTTCCTCTCTCTCTGTCTCTTTCATCCATGCTGGAAGGCAGTGGTGCAATCTCGGGTCACTGCAACCTCCACCTCCCAGGTTCAAGTGATTCTCCCTCTCCGCCACCCAAGTAGCTGGAATAACAGACACCCACCATCATGCCCAGCTAATTTTTTCTTTTTTTTGTATTTTTGTAGAAATGGGGTTTCGCCATGTTGTCCAGGCTGGTCTTGAACTCCTGACCTCGGGTGATCTGCCCGTCTTGGCCTCCCAAAGTGCTGGGATTACAGGCATGAGACACCACTCTTGGCCTTAGACATGGTTTTACTACAGACAATTTTTTATTCTTTATTAATCTTTCATCTTATAAAAGGGAACAGTCTGTAAATAGCATTTATAAGCATACTTAGTAATACAGTCCTTAGGATCATATGGAAAAAATAAATGAAAGCTGGTGTAATGCTAAATGTCATTCAGTTTCCTCTTGATTCTGGGCCTTTTGGGTCTGGGTCCCTCTGTGCAGCCAAGGCAGGTCAGATGGAGAGAGATGGTCCAGACCTGGCCAAATGGGTTCTACACGAGCCTCCTGGGTCAACACTGCCTTTCAATAAAGACCTGGGCTGTGATGACTCCAGCCGTGTTCTCCACCACAGTGGGCAGAGTGCTCATAGTGGGTCCTTGGATCATGGGAGACCCCATTATATACATTGAACAACATGCCATCAAAGCATTTCCCATCTGACACTGCCCGGGGCCCATAACAAGCTACAGCAGCACCATAACCTTTGCCAGCATGGAGCCCGAAGTCCTTTTGGTTTATCTGTGTGTATGAGTAAACACACTTACGCTCACCTGTGCACACCCTCACACCATAGTGTACACTGTCCACAGTGGCACCGCCTGCTACTGAGGCCTGTGCCTTTTATCAAGTCTTATTTCAAGCTGGCTCAGCATGAGGAAATTGTGTATGCAACACTGACTTTCCACTGATTCACTCAAAAATTACTAAAATCATTTCAGGTAGTGTGTGCTTTTCTTTTTCCTGCTTTGAAAAACAACCTCCAGAGGAGTTTTTTTAGCCAATTATTTAAAATGTTAATGAAAGAACCAGTGAGTGCAGGGGCACAGAAATGAGCAGTTGATTTAAGTCATTCCAACACATAAGCAAGTTCCAAATGTACTGAGAGGTGAGGAGGGGAAGATGCAAAGGGCGCCTTGGGAAGAACTGCTTTTGCCATAAGCCCTTGGCGGCTCCCAGCATGCCCACTGTGATGGCATTCACCCCACTGCAGTCGTTGTCATCAATGTGAGTTTGTTGTTTTAGAAGGATCTGTTGTGGTCAGGGTTCCACCTGTCCTTCCCTATACCATGGCCTTCCAGGCAGTTCTAGGCAGGTCCCAGCCAAAAGGTACTGGGGTAGGAACCAAGGACCAGGCCCACAGAAACAGGGACCCCAGGGGCTTCCAAGGGTGAGTGCTGGCTGCCAGGTGCAGAATCCACAGAATTACCCACCATGGGCGACAAAGAGACCTGTGCAAATCCCTAGGGAGTGTGTTAGAATTTCCCCAAATACTGTAAAAGAGAAAAGTGCTCATACTTTATCACGTGAAAGACTAATGATGTCTAGGAGCTGACACAGAACAGGAGGACTCTGACCACCGCAGGACCAGCGAGATGTGTCAGGACAGAAATGAGCAAGCTTGAGTCTCCGGGCACACCTGGGGAAAGAGTAATGCAAGGCACACCTCAGGGCTGTACTCACTCCTCAAGGCAGGCTTGGGTCCCAAGGGTAAGGGCGAAGAGACAGCCTTCCCGTATCACGTAGTGTGGATGGCAAGGCTGCAGGGGATGTAGTCCTCTTGCCGGTGGGCTGCCAGAGACCTGGCAGCCAGACCCACTTCTTAGTGATGGCACATCCATTTCCCCTCTGGGATGCATTTCGTCATATTCACTTTGTACCCACGATTCTTCCTGACAGCCTGAAACAGCAGGCTTTGCATGCTTTTCAGGCCTGGGATCTGGCCTTATCCCAGGGGCTTCTGTTTCACCCACAACAGGCTCGCCTCCACACCGGAGACCTGGTCACTGCTGACAGCAGGGAGAGAAGCAGGCAGAGGGGTCCAGCACAGCCCTCCTGCATTCAGAAATCCTATTTTCCAACGAACATTACCAGCTCCCTGTTTCTGCTCCCAGGAGGAGCCTCGGGTCTCAGGAGTGGTCAACGCTGAGATGACCTAGCTATTGAAATTCTGATCTCCATAGTCTTGAGGTCTCTAGTGTTGCCAGGAGACTGTCAGGAGGAGCTTGAGAAGTAAGAGGCACATGATGTTTCACACTGCTTTTCCCCAGTGCAGCCAAGGGACAGCCTCTGCACACTGAGGTAATTCTAGATGATTGGCTCCACGCTCTTCCCTCCTCCTTTCTAGTGAGTTTAGTGCTGGCTGACTGTAGAACACTTTATTCACAGAAGCAAGTAGAAAAAATTGTCACTCTTAATTCACATGCTCCAACGTCAGACCGGGAGTGACCGGTTCTGGAGGGAAGTGACAGGACTGGCTCATCTGTGTTCTCATCAGCCACCTCCATGCACTCGGAGGTGGATTTCACTGGTGTTGATACATGCTTTCACATACACAAGAGGTTCTCCGAGGGACAGAAGTGACTTCATACCCACCGCAAAGCCATTTCTGCTGCCAGAGTCCCCAATCTCCAATCACCAAAAAATTCTCCACCAAGGGGCGAGCTCCAGCCATCTCACTTGTAATCAGTAGCATCGACATTGTCTGAGAAATATTTATTCTGTCCATTTTAAGCTTAATTTTCACAAACACTAAAAAGTAGTAAAATAGGCTTTAGATTTTCCTCTAACTATATTTATATAGAAATCCCTGAGAAGGCAGCTGTCAACTTGAAATTCACTATCTACAGTTAATTAACATCAAGGTGCAGGGAGGGACCCTGAGCCCCATCCCTGTGCACAGCAGGGGCTGGGCTGTCATTGCAAGAGAGCAAACCTGGTCTCCCTTCTGTGCAAAGAGGAGGGGGTGGGGGGGGCACGGCGGTGGAGGAATTCTTAGCCATCAGCACAGATGCTGGCAGGCCTGCTCTTCACTCACTCTGGGAGCCTGAAGTTCCCACCATGATAACACCACATTGCCTCACAGAGGCCCCTGCTTTTCTGTCCTTGATAGACCTCAGGGTAGGTGGTGCCAGGGATCATAAAGAACTTAACCAACTGGGAGAAGAAAACAGGCAAAGGAAGGAAGTGTGAATGAGGAAAAAGAGATGAGGCAACAGGGGTGGGAGAACGTGGTGATAAAGCCAGGGGGGACAGTGTGGTGGCAACTGACAGGAGAGGAGAAGGGGGCCCATGCTCATCAGTCCCCTCCTTCCTGAACAACATGAGGGGTACAGGGAGGGCGAGCCCTCAGTGAGTGAATGCAGCAATTCAAAGAAACAAAAATAGACAAAAATTATAAATGTTCTCCTAGGACACCAGGTTTTTAGGGAGGCCACTGTGAGACCTCTGAATGCCCGATGCCCAGTAGTGCTGAGGGGGTAAGTGACAAAAAGCCTGCACCCCCCAGCCCTGTGCACCATCTGAGACCAAGGAGCCTGTGTCACCAGTACCTAGGGCTAGAGGAAAGAGCTTCCAAATGGCTCAGGAAGATGAGTGGGCATTTCACTCCCCCTCTGGGACCAGATGACCACACCTCCCCTGAGGAATCCCTTACCCAAAATAATTGAACATAATAATGTTGCTTAAATATAAACTGGCTCATCTGATAACCCTGACACTGACCCCAGGACACCCCCCTCAAGGTGGCTCCAGTTCCTCATCATCTAGACTTTTCTCCCTGCCCTCCCCACACTCCCTGAGCCTGGCTGGAGGCCTGCTTGTCCCCTCTACTGCCCACTTCAAAGAGAATAATAAACCAAGAGCATGGGCTCACCACAGGTCGAGGAAAGAGGCTTGGTGACACTTCCTTTGACTTGGAAAATTCCTCTACTAGCAAATCTTCTTCCACATGGCAAAGATGAGAAGTGCTGGGCCAGTAGCCAGGCACACAGCTGCAGAAGCTACCTGGACCTGCCTCATGGGCCAAAGGGAAGGGCTGCCCACAGGCAAGCCACGTCTAGAGCGAGTCCAGAGAGACCAGGGAGAGTCTGGGATCCAATCAGGGATGACCCTTCTTTCAGCTGGGTCTGGTGGGTTTTCAAAATCCAGTCTTTCCACTGGGGCCATATGAAAGCTCCCCGGGAGGTCAGGCTTCCAGTCGCACCAGAGCCCCCCGTGAAGCTGTCATTTTCTCTCAAGTTGCATACACTGGCCAGGTAAAGGCAGCTTCTACTCACCAGGCAAGTGGCCATCTCACCTTCAGATTTGCCAAAGAAATCTGGGTCCTGCCCCATACTTGCTGGCTTGGCAGGCTTTTCAAAATGCAGGTATCTCTGGAGCTGTTTTGTGGACACCAGGAGTGTTACTTGACAAGCCCTGTGCTAGCCCCAGGGTACCGTGTGCACCTGGGTAAGGCTGGAACACATGGGGGACAGGGACCCAACATGCCCACTCTGGAACAGCGTGGGACCTGGAGAAATCACCAGTTGTTTGCTGTCCTGCCATTGCTGTTCTACACATCCCTGGAGACTATGAGCATCAGTTACAGTGTGGTAGTGGCTGGTCAGGACCAGAAATGTCCATTTTTGACCTGGAAGCAGCAGACACCCAAAGCCTAGGGTAGACGTGGGGGCTCCATACCATACCCAGTGCCAACTTCCCATGGCAGAAACAGGAAAGAATGTCTGGCAACCCACCAAGGGTCAGGTGCCACATCAGCTCAAGCAGAAGCTGCCTGACACTGGCTGTTCCAATGACAATAGGACATCCTTGGGAAGGTGGAGCCATTTGTGAGAGCTCAGGATGGGTGTCCTGGAAGTGCCACTTAAAGGCGACTGAGGCCTCTCAAAATCCCTGTGTTAGAGCTGCAGCTCTCCATGTGGGCTGCAGTGCAGTCACCTGTGGAGCTTTAGGACAGGCCCAGGGCTCAGCTTCCTGGACTAGTTCCTTGAGAACTTTCGCAGCAGGGATAGCCGGCTTGGAAAGGCATGCCTGGGAGACCATGTGGCACTGCCTGGCTGGGTCCTGTACTGACAGAGGTGAGCGTGGAGCTCGTGGTGACTTGGTAATGCTGTGAATTACGTACGTGTGGCAGGAAGGTGCCACAATGCCAAGGCCCCAAGTCTTGCATATTCCATGAGGTTCGCATGAGGTTGAACTAAACATCAAGTGCAGTCCTCAAAGGAAAAATAAAAGAAATACCCACATAAGGGACTCTTTGGAACTGAGCCTGGAAGAGAGGGCTTCCTGGTCCACTCCAGGAGAATTTGCCTAAAATAAGTTTGCTTCCCATTGCATTCTCTTTGCTTGTTCTAAACATCACCTCCCCCCATTCCCTTAATTTGCATCATTCTGGGCTCCTTACTCTTGTTGCATCCTTTTTTTACATTTTAAGGATGTCTGGATTCGATTTACTTAAGAGCATATATGGCTTAATTTTGTGTTTCTGGTAATCATCTATTACATTTCCCCCATTTTATCAAATGACACGTTTTCCTCATATCCATTTTTAATATGTTAAAGATTTTGTATCCAGTTTATCTAAAACTCCTTGATTAAAATGAGTTTAATTTTAGCAATACATACATGCTTATCTCTGCATGGTTTTATAATTTGACAATAAATGTTTGTCCCTAATATATGACTGTATGGATAATACTTTTTAGAAAGATATAATAAAATATGATATCTCTTTCTCACTTGATCATGTGGCTGAATGAGTCAATCCCTCCATCAAATAGAAATATCTGGCATCACTTAATCTAACTAATAAAAACATCCATTGTGCACGTGCACCCACAATGAGAAGAAAAGACCAAAGCAAACAGCCAAAAAGGAGAGAATCCCATGATTTCTGTGTAAACTCCTACAGATATCATAAATATTTATTGCTAGAAACAGTATTTTAAATGAAAGGTCTTCAGGCAAGTGTATTAAAACTGCCTTGGATACAACGGGCTCTATCACTTGTAAAACTTGGCAAATTGGATAACAATTAAAAATACAAAATTACACAGAAAATACCCTTTAATAAATTGAGGTTTTTTTTTATTGAGACGGAGTTTGGCTGTTGTTGCCCAGGCCGGAGTGCAATGGCACGATCTTGGCTCCTTGCCACCTCTGCCTCTGGGTTCAAGCGATTCTCCTGCCTCAGCCTCTCGAGTAGCTGGGATTACAGGCATGTGCCACCATGCTTGGCTAATTTTGTATTTTTAGTAGAGACAGGGTTTCTCCATGTTGGTCAGGCTACTCTCAGACTCCCAACCTCAGGTGATCCGCCAGCCTCGGCCTCCCAAAGTGCTGGGATTACAGGCGTGAGCCACCGTGCCCGGCCTCATAAATTGATCTTTAAACAAATCTTAATTGAGGTTCTCTAAAGGGAGCCTTTTAGGCAACATGCCCGCTGCGTGTACTGATGGCTAGGGTGGCTGGTGTCAGGCAAATCGATGTGGCTCCCCTAGCCCCTTCATGGGAGCATCCTAGAAAGACAGCGTGGAAACGCGAGAGGCCTGGTGGTGCCGGGAGCCACCATGGTCCCCAGCCCCACCGCCTCACCCTGTCCTCAAACCCCTTGTCAAACGCACACGGATTCTCACGTCCTCTTCTTCCAGGTTGGCGGGCGCTTCTCCTGCACCTTGGTCTGGCGCTTCTTCTGGGCCTCCTCAGCCTCCAGTTTCTCCTCCTTGGCCACCTTGTAAGGTCACTTGGGTGTCCGCAGGTGGCCACTGACCTTGGTGCTGCCCTTCCGCGCCGGCCTCTGGGGCTGGAAGGTGGGCGCGGGCGCCTTGCTGAGGCGGACCCGGGGCACCATGCCCGGCCGCAAGCTGCTCCCCCGCAGGCGCTGCAGGGGCAGGAGGCTGGCCTTCCGCTGGGCGGGGTCGGCAGAGCCCCAGGACCCGGGCAGCGGGGCAGGTGCGAGGCCGGCTTTTGTGGAGCCCTCCCGGTAGCCCGCGGCCACTGGGCAGGGCCCCTTGTGCTGCTCTGTTCCTTCGGCTTCACCTGCCTCCTGCGCCTGCCTCCGCATCCCCCGCCTCCACGCCAGAATTTCCTGAGTCGCCAGGATTTCCTGCATCACCAGCCGCCTCTTCGCCATGCACAAGGAGCACTCGGGGCACACGGTCTGGCACGCGAGGGCCACGGCGGGGCTGTTAGAGGCTGGTGGTCATCCTGACCATGTGGTCCAGGGCGCCCAGGTCCTCCGGGCCATGCACAGAGCGCGGCGTCAGCGCGGACAGCTCGCAGTCCCTGAGCCTCTGCAGGCTCCAGCCATGGAGCGGAGGCAGCTCAAGCTGGTAATTTTCCCCCAACCGCTCCTGGCAGGGGCGCTCCAGGAGCCTCTGCATAAGGCAGACATGTAAGTGGCCACTCCTCTGGCGACATCCCATGGCGGGGGCCCTCGGGTGGACACCTGCCCCTACTAGCTCAGGGCTCTGATGCGATCGGTTCGACCCTGCATGGTGGCTTTCCACCCTAACGCGTCCATCCTTCAAGGTCAAGACCTAGGACATAGTTCAACAAGTAGTTGGTGATGATAGCATGCCCTGACTGGGCCAGAACAGCCTCTTTAGTAAAACAGTGCAGGAAAGTCATGAAACACATCCTCAGCTCCTTTCTTCATTTTCACTTTAATTCCGTGATGCCTCTGTGTCCGTCTGACGACATCTCTCCTGGGGTCTGGGACTCTGCTGGTCTTCAATGCCTACCTAGAAGGGTTCCTGACCGTCATCAGCCATGAAAACCTCAAAGCCCTTCGTCATCAACGTGGGATCCCTGGGCCAGTGGCATCAGCCACCAGGAAACCTGTTCTTCTACTCATTTCTGGGCCCCACCCCAGGCCTATTCAAAGAAAGACTTCAAGGGCAGGGCCTGGTAGCCTGTGTTTCCAGCAGATCTCTGTTAAAGCTCAAATGAACCAGCCCAGGTAATGCTTACGCAGGAAGCGCAAGGCTGAGAGCCAGTGTCTAAGGCAACTGTGCCCATGGGGCCAGGGGCAGCTCCTTCCTGTGCAGCTATGTTTAGGGTTGCTCCCTTCCCTGTCCTGCCAGTTGACGTCAATTTGGGGGCACTCAGCTAAGGCCACCACGGTATATCCACGAAGTCGTGGTAGCAGGCGACATTAAGGCCAGTCTAGCCATTGTTAGTCTCCTGCGCCTTCTCAACGCTCACCCCCGCGGCACCAGAGTCTGCAGCAGCCCCACTGCTCCAGGACGCCCTCCTCCAGGACGCCCTCCTCCAGGACGCTCTCTATGCCCTCAACGCCGTGCTCCTCCTGGTCCTGGAAAGGGTAGAAAGAGTCGTCTCAGGCGATGCTGCGGGTGTGGGGCAGACTGGAGAAGTCCTGGAACTCTTTGTAGTCAGCTCCGTCCTCCTAGACCTGTGTGCCTAGAAGTGGGGATAGCCGTGGCGGGGTCATGCAGCGCGCCCCGCCACCCTGTGGCTGGGTCCCAGCCAGCAGCACCACGCTGGCGGCCAGAAGCGTGGGCGGGGTGGGGGGGGAGGCCTGCAGGGGTCAGAGGCTCTGTCCCGGAAAGCCTGGTGGGCGCCAAGGTCCCTGCTTCTTGCTTCTGTGTCCCCAGGGAAGCCCTAGCTCCGCCCCCAGCCCGGCGGAAACCTCGCTTCTTTTACATTATTGTTTTTATTTTAATTTTTTAGGACATTGATAAAATCACTCTCTGATTTTTGAGATTAAAAATTAAATAATTTTCAACTTTACCCTTTTTTAAATGTTTCACTATTTTAATGCTTTTATTTTTTGTATATTTTAATTATTGTAATTTATATCTTCCATTATTATGGAAGAATTTTAGAAAAGTCTTTTCACATAATAAAGTCTAATTAATTAACTATTATTTATTCTCTCCTCTATCTCAAATAGGTACTTTAACCTTTTAGAACACTTTGTTTTGAGACTGTTGTTACTTATGTGACATTTTAACTATTATTCTTCACTCTTCTAGTGAATTCTTAATGTCATTGAAAGGGTACATCTTTCTATACTGAGAATTAAACATAGTTCTCAACAATATTCTCAAATATTAAGAATATCACCTTCCAATGGCATGTTAAGTATGTTCTCCTTCCCTTCTAATGCATATTACCCGCCCCCCGCCCCCTGCTAATTTTGTATTTTAGGTAGAGACAAAGTTTTACCATGTTGAACAGGCCAGTCTTGAACTCTTGACCTCAAGTGATCCACCTGCCTAGGCCTCCCAAAGTGCTGGGATTACAAAAACAGCAACTAAATGCTGGAATGATGACCGGGGGGACTCGTCTAGAGTCTCCAATGATTATCCTCCTTATAATAAGGCAGAAAGCCTTCCTCAGAATTATCTAGACTGACATTACTCATTGTCCAGACCTGTTAACAGACTCCTGCAACCAGTGCTGTGAGTCTCAAATGTGCTCCTTCAATAATGCAGTAGAAGGCCTGAGTTTCCACATAGTAGTATCCTTCAATGCCTGGAGACTTTTAAGGCATAAGAACGTATTGATCCTATGAACTATATGTTTTGTAAAATCTCGGGATATGTGAGGTGTTTGGACAAATTAAGTTTCAGGGTGATATCCACTATTGAGACAGAAAATTAGTCTAAAGAACTAAGACCTCAAAGTCCAGAATGAGAAAAAATTGTTTTGCTTACAGACTCCTTATAATTGTCTTACTTGTTTTATACATATAAGCACTAGAGGACAAGCTCTACCTGATATAGCTGGCCTAGACATATGCGGATTTAATTGTAGAAGTAAGAATTATACCTTTCAGGTAAAATGGCTACAAAAAATAATTAGTTGCTGTTTTTGAGACAAGTTCTCACTCTGTCACTCAGGCTGGAGTGCAATGGCACAATCAGAACTCACGGCAGTTTTATACTCCTGGACTCAAGCAATCCTCCCAACTCAGCCTCCTGAGAAGCTGGGACAACAGGTGCACACCACCACTCAAGGCTAATTTTCTGTTTATTTTTTGGTAGAGATAAGGTCTTACTATGTTGCCTAGGCTGATCTCAAACTCCTGGCCTCCAGTAATTTTTCTGCCTTGGCCTCCCAAAGCACTGGGATTATAAGTATGGCCCCTGTAACCAGTTTTAAATCAATTTTATTTAATACAGATAGCTTCCCAACTAAAAATACTTTATTAGAATTCTCATAATTTAGTAAAGCATTGTTATTACTGACCCAGTCTTCACTTATTTTCAGCTTAGATGCAAGAACAAAATTATCTTTATGTTTTAATTTGTTTTATTTTATATTTTCAAAGTGCACAATATGTTGTTTTGAGATATATGTGCATAAGGAAATGATTACTATAATGAAGAAAATTAACACATCGATCATATCACTTAGCTGTGCTTCTTTTTTCTGATAAGAACACCAAAAATCTAGTCCCTCAGAATATTTCCCAAAAGCAATACAAGATTATCTAATATACCTACAGGTTGTGCATCAGATTCATTTATTCTACATTACTGCACCTTTACCACTTTTACCCTTCATTTACCTATTTTCTTCCCACCAATGTAACCACATTTTTTAATGTATTGAACTTTGAAAAATCGATTTCAAATATGAGTGTGACCATGAAGTATTTTTCACTGTGTGTCTGTCTTATATCACTTAGGAAACCTGCCATTTTCATGTCTCCTAAATTTAGTACAGAAATAAAGTGCGAGTCAAGAATGTGTCTCAGTTTTGTTAGATTAATTTTTTCCAAGTTATTCTCTTTATCAGTTTTTACTTTTTATACTATAAAAGAGTGAAAATTCTTGTATTAAAAAAAAAACTGTAACCAGGCTATTGATAAATAACTTCTTTCAGGGATAAAAATCTCAGGAAGTTCAAGATTCCGGTATTAATGATTGACAATGTTCTTAATGGTCTCTCAGACTTATTTCGATTGTAAATAAGTCTTGGTGATATTCTAACATAAATTCTGACAGGTGAAGAGAATAAATAAATTAAGTATCTCTAGGAGAATCAAAAGAATAAGATTATCTTGTTTAAATGGCTAAGAAAATATGGTAAATAGATACAAAAACTTTTTCATCTTCCAAAATCAGAGTCAAATACTAAGTGATCATAAAGTAGCTAATTCTATCTTTCTGCCAAAGTGAATGTGAGCTACATTAGAAGAATGTCAGGAATAAATTTTTCCTTGAAATCTAGCAAAAATAATGTAATTAAATTATGAGGCTTTGTTGCATAGATTTTTAGCATCAACAGAAAAGCTCACAAAACATAGGTGAAAATCAAAAAGGAGTGCTGGGTTGGAGCCCTAAGGTGAATAATTTTATCATTTCAGATCACTTGGAAAAAGGCAGCGAGTCAAAAAAAGCTGGTGATAGGCTTTCTCTCTGCTAACTCCTAATGTTCTGCATGAAATATGTGGAGGCAGAAGAGGGACAGTTTATTATAGTCTACGTGATATAGAGTGAAAGAATAAGATAATCTTTCTGATAAGTATCTTCAAAATTTGGAGAATCATTCCTATGAAAATCGTTAATTTAAGGGACTAAAATATAAATAAGATGTTTCTTGCCACATAACCCTCAGCTAGCCAGGCTCTAAAAAGGATGACACTGGACACCTCCACACAGGTAAAAAGCAGGGTTTACTCACTCTTGAATAACTAACAACTGGTGCTAACCTTAGGCAGCAGCTTATCTATTTGGTTGAGGTTCAGCTTTGTTTCATTGAACAAATCTCTTGGGTTAATTTCAGTTGTGCCAGTCATTTAATTTGTTTTCTGAATCAAATGATAAGAATAAATATGGTTTAGACTGTAAACAGCATTCCCAGATACATTACAACTTAGTGTCCCATCTGCCTAATTTTGAACCTATAGGACAGGAATAAAAGCATTGTGAGAAACACCAGGTGATTTCCTTAAAGCCAAATACTCTTGTCCCTCCTACTTTTCTTCTGGCTTTCCTGCTGCATGGGACATGGCAATAAATGGAAGTTTCCTGCACAAAGAGGTAAAATTCACTTGTTGAAGATGTCAGTCTTCTTCTTGACCATCTCCTACATTGGTACAAACATGTGAGAGAAATGCACCTTCCGAATCATTTCAAATTCATGGTTTTTGTTAGGGCACATAAGCCGGTGCGCTAGGAGACATAGCTCTTACATTGTTTTATAGAATTTTCCATTCTCTATCATTTGGATTCTTATTTAAAATATAAGCAAAGTTTGTTCTTTCTACAGAGTGAAGGGGTTTATACCACTTTATGCTTATTAAGTAATTAAATTTATATGTCAGTTTAAATAAGGACAGCCTCCATTATTCTAAGTCCTGTTCCTGTTCCTCATCATCTTATATAGGACCCTTCCTCTTTCGATTGTTTATATTAAAAAACCTAAGACGATTGAAATCAACCTTGTAAAAATTATGCTACAATTATTTTAAACCCTAACATTATAGTGTTATCTTTGATATGAATCTGAAAATCAATTTATTTCTTATCTTTTGATAGATATTCATTAGTATGTTCTATCCTATTTTGTTACTTATACTTTGGAAAAGTTTCTTAATGTTAGAATAATATTTATACATATTAACTCCTCTACTTATCCATTTACTCATCTTATTTACTGTGTGATCTACTCTAAAAATTGCATTGAATAATTGTAATATATTAGCAAAGAAGACAAATACTGCCATTGCCCCCTCGGAATTTTCAATCTGGTAGTAATAAGTATAAGAATTTTATGAATATTATAATCTGATATAATATATTCAGAGAAGTTGTAATAGCAGAGCAATTGGGCCCTGAAAAACTGTTGTATGAGCTGAAATGTGATTAATAACTAGGATGTTGAGAAACAATAAAGTCTGTGAGGTCAACTTTCTCAGACTTAAAAAGAAAATAAGCACCCTTTTTATTCTTTGTAAGATAAGATATTCACCACTTCATTATTCTTCCCCACCCTGGTTCAAATATACAACTAAGACAAATGATTTACAGTGTGTACAAACTGAAAACACTCTCTGAAAAAGAAATCAGATGGACCCTCCCTCCTCACCTGGAGCAGCTCCACGTCAGGCATGCGTCATGTCTCCCACAGCTCTCTGTACGTGTCTTTCGTCCCTTCTAAATGTTGGGTCATTCTCACTTGACTGTCTTTTAGTTGTTGGAAAAGCTCTTTTGCTTGTCTTTCCAGTGCCTGCAGATGTAGTTGCTCCTCCTCTTCAAGAAATATATGCATCTTTTGATATTGAATACGGATTATCATGTTCCTTAATGACACATAGTGCTGCAGAGATGTTTGGTTAAAAGGATTACATGTTCTCACTCTCAATAGAAAACTTCAAATAATTATATGCTGGGTATAATCAAGCACGTTATAAACTTTCTGCCTCACTCTTGCAAGGAGTCTTGAATATTTGCTATCTTTTTCTGTCCATCTTTTTCAATGTTCCCATTCTCTCTCCCTTTTTAAATCAAACCTATATAAAGACTCCTGGTTTCTGTCACTGTGACGCTTCTTCACATTTGTTACTGAGTCAATTATTTCCTCTATTAATCTCTCTTTTAGGATTTTTCCATCTCTAATTCACCTACATGTTGAAAAACTTTTAGCCATACACTGTATTATGTAGTTTTTTTTTTTACTTTTACCGTATTTTTACTCTATATACTATTGTCTTTCATCTTCCTCATACCCAATCTTAATGAAATGTTGTCTCATCTGAAGTGTCTGAAAAAGTTGATACCAACCTTCAAATTTGAATTAGAATACACATCATGCTGTTTATCCAATATACTAGAATTAATTTGGCTAGCTTGTGTGGGCTTCTCTGTTTGAAACTCCTATTGTATCAATTGAAATCACTACATTTTCTGGGGATGAAATCACTACATTTTCTGGGGATGAAATCACTATCTTTACTGGTAGTTTGAATTTAGCTAAAAATTATAGCTAACATCGTGTTTATTTGCATAAAAACAAAGAAAACATTTTCATTCTTACCTCTAACGAATGAAATTTGCTAGTTTCCTGATTTAGATTGTTTCGTGTCTCTTGATTGATTTTCCATAAATAGTCCATTTCCTTTATAAGTTTCTCCTACAAAAGAAGGAAGAAGCTTAGCAATAATGAAGACAGTATAGTAGATTTCATCCCCTTATCAATAAATAAAGGCTGTCATTGAAAGAAACATAAATTAAGTTAGAGTGGAGTGGTCAGATTTTTCCAAGTTAAACACATTTGATTCTAATAATTTGGACGTGAAAAGTGATAGAAACATAATAGAGAGTTTTAAGGGACCCTTCAGATAATATCATCAATTTTCTGAGAAACTGGCTTTTATATAACCTGACTTTGAACAGTGTTCTTGGTGCTGGCCACCTGCTCCACAGCTCCATTCTATATGTTTGAACACAGTTTCTAAGGAAACCTCCTTTAGCGAAGTCTCAACACAACTATGATTAGAGTGTCAAATTAGTCAGCAACATTGAAAGGACACATTTATGTGTTACGATTGACATGGAATAATCACCACCTCTACCATCTGCATTGTCATCACCATCATTATCATAGGCCCTCATCATTCTTATTTGGGAATCTACATAATTCAAACTGCCTTAGAGGCATCAGGTACCCTGTATTCCTCAGCAGCCCATCCTATTGGGCTGTGGCTGTGAGCCATGTGCTCTGGTGACTCAGAGCAGGGCCCACAGAACAATCTCTTGTCAGCCTCACAGAAGAGCTCCTTAGTCTCCTCATGGAGCACACCGATATTGTGTGAGCTGTTGATGTTCTGAGGTCTGGTCTGTCTGGCTAGGGAAGCCAGCTTTTTGAGTGCCACACTGGTGTTGAAGTTGGGCTTCTCTGAGATTTGTCTGCACAAAGGGCAGTGAATTGGTGCTCTGCCTTCTTCTGAGCAGAGGCAGAGGCAGGGCCTGCAAAAGCTGTGCCCACAGTCAATGGTGACCGGGTCTATGAGGTATTTCAGGCAAATGCAGCAAATGAGCTCATTCTGGAAGACTCGCAGGGCATCTGAATCCATGTTTCTGAAAATAAAAAAAAAAGTGAGAATTTATTTCTCTTATTTTTATTTGCCCCGATGAAAAGGAAAAAAAGGCTGGTGGACAATTTTCCTTGTCTACTTGAGCTCTGTCCAATATGTCTAATAAGTTAGCTCCAGTACAAACTGAGACATAGTAAATGCAAACATGCTGGATTTATAAAGTTTTCCCTCAATAGTCATCGAAGATTCAGTCCAGGACTCCCTGAGATTCCAAGATCCTAAGATGTTCAAGTCTCTTATTAGTAAATGGTGTGGGATTTGTATGTAACCTAAACCTATCCAACTGAATACTTTAGATTACTTTGAATGCCTAATACAATGTAAATGCTGTATAAATACTTGTAATGTCATACTGTTTAGGAACAGCAAGAAGATTAAAAATATGTACATGTTTGGCAGGGCGTGGTCACTCATGCCTGTAATCCCAGCACTTTGGGAGGCTGAGGCAGGCGGATCACGAGGTCAGGAGATCGAGACCATCCTGGCTAACACGGTGAAACCCCGTTTCTACTAAAAATACAAAAAAATAGCAGGGTGTGGTGGCACCTGACTGTAGTCCCAGCTATTGGGGAAGCTGAGGCAGGAGAATAGCTTGAACCCAGGAGGCGGAGGTTACAGTGAGCTGAGATCGCACCACTGCACTCCAGCGTGGGTAATAGAGTGAGATTCTGTCTCAAAAAAAAAAAAAAAAAAAAAAAAGAAGCACATGTTCAGTACAGCTGCTTTTTTCTCCCTGTAAGTATTTTTTATCTGAGATTAGTTGAATTCACGGGTATGAAACTTATGGATATGAACAACCGTGATGCAAATGAGAATATGAGACAACAGTCCTCATGGCATTTTTGTTAAACAAGCTGTGCTCTCAATCATTCCCAATTACTTGGACAAGCTTAAAGCCTGGGCGGAGGGTAAAAGCTGGGATGATTTCTGAGTCACTTATATAAGCTAATTAACGAAGAAGCACATTCTGAATGTCATCCTGTCTCTGTCATTCTATCTCTCTCAATGATTCCTTGATGATAATATGTGAAAGACACTTAGTATCTATGGTATTGTTCTATACTCCCTGCCTCCAAACTCACCTAAAAAGTATGCTCAGACAATTATAAATAAAGTAGCTTTTATCTAAGATTGATTAATCAGAATGGACTGTCAACTCCTAAAATTATCAATCATTAAATTTCTCCTTTTAACTTTAATATCAAAACTCTTCCTTTCAATATATTAAATGTAAATAATATCTATTATTTTTAACTAGGAAAGTTTTTTCCCATAGTCAATTCAGATGATTAGAGAGAATACTTTCACATTCTGAAATAGCCAATATTTCACCTATAATAATTAAGAAGAATTAATCAACAATTATCTTCTAAAATAACAAAAAATGAAGATATGTATTAGGTTTCCCACACTACACTAGAAAATCCAGAAATGCAGTTAATGGAAGCATGGCCACCTACTCACCTTTCCCCTTAGTGACTTGGAAATTGCAGCTTCTTGGGAGCCCTTGACAGTTGGTTAGATCTATTGATCTATTTTCTTTCTTTCTTCTTCTTTTTTTTTTTTTTGTTGTTGTTGAGATGCAGTCTCACTCTGTCACCCAGGCTGGAGTGCAGTGGCACGATCTCAGCTTACTGCAACCTCCACCTCCCAGGTTCAAGCAATTTTCCTGCTGCAGCCTCGCAAGTAGCTGGTATTACAGGAGCCCGCCACCATGCCAGGATAATTTTTTGTAATTTTGGTAGAGACCGGGTTTCACCATGTTGGACAGGCTGGTGTATAACTCTAGACCTCAAGCGATCTCCCTGCCTTGGCTTCTCAAAGTGCTAGGCTGCAAATATGAGCCATCATGCCCGGCCGATTAAATCTATTTTCAACAGCTTTCAAATCTAGTCTGCAAACTGCAAATTTTGAAGAGACAGCAAATAAGACCTTCGCAACAAGAATTTTCAAAGTAATTCAACATTTTTAACATTCACTTTGGCGTATATTATAACCACTACTACATGCCCACATTCTAGTGAACATTTTAGGTATTTTATGGGTTCTATCATTGCATGAAACTATGGAAATATATCTTTTCACACTTAAGAGAAATCTAACAATACAGAAAACAGTCACGCAAAAAGAATCAAATAGCAAGGGAACACAAACCATATCTTACAAATTGAAGATACTTTATATTGATTTTCCATAAAATCACTAAGGCAGTTATTTGTTTGCTTAGAAAAGACCCAAGCATGCTGCCAGATAAATTTAAAATATTTTTAAGGGTAAAAGTGAGCATGATGCTTGTGCTGCACATTTTATACTCACAAGTCTACTATGAATGGTCTCAGTCTAGAAGCTCTGTAGTTATCCAGATTAGAAGTAACTCTTGGTGCTCCAAAGCCCAGCAGCCCAAATCTAGTGGGTCCTCACTGAAGGAGAGAGAAACCTCTAGACAAGCATCCTTTGAAAGTGTATGGGCCCACGAAAGACCACACCCACTTTCTGAGGTTGATTAGATTGCATAGAAAGGGGTAAATTGGCTGATTAGGTTTATAAAGTATTGAAAACCACACTTGGGGACTCAAAGCTCAACAGACAAGTTTGGAATGAGATGCAAGAAAGTTGACTTAACACAAGGTATTCAAAGAAATATTTTAAGTATAACAATTATTTCACTAAATATTATCACATGCTAATTTTTCTTTTATTTTGTTTTTGTTTTTGTTTGTTTGAGACAGTATCTCGCTCTGTCGCCAAGGCCAGAGTGCAATGGCTGGGTCTCAGCTCACTGCAACCTCTGCCTCTCGAGTTCAAGCTCCTGCCTCAGCCTCCCAAGTAGCTGGGATTACAGTCGCCCACCACTACGCTCAACTAATTTTTGTAATTTTAGTAGGGACTGGGTTTCACCATGTTGCTGAGGGTGGTCTCAAACTCCTGATCTCAGGTAATCTGCCCACCTTGGCCTCCCAAAGTGCTGGGATTACAAGCATGAGCCACTGCACAGGGCCACATGCTAACTTTAAAATTTTGTTTCTCACTCAGTTTTAAAATTATAATTGCTTAAGTGCCTAGCTGTTATTTATCTGAATATGTTCAAAGATAAAACATTAACTGGGATTACCAACACATCTGTGCTGTGTAACTCTCTTGTTTAAAAAAGTATAGCAAGGAACTTAATTGTGTTTCACAAAATTGTATATATAATGGTTGATATAATTAGCTGTATCGGCCTGTTTTTCCTATTCTTATTATTTTATGACTATTTCCTAATGATGGATTTATATGAAAATAAAATCTGTTTTTTATTTATCCAACTTTTTAAATAATTTTAAAACTGAAACTTTACATATATGTGTGTATAACTATCTATAACAATGTTATGTATTCATATTTTTAAAATTATATAATAATTAATTTACACAATAATAATTATTGTTATTCCTTTGTTTTTTGACATGCAGTCTCCCTCTGTCACCCAGGCTGGAGTGCAATGGCAGGATCTCGGCTTACTGCAACCTCTGCCTCCCAGGTTCAAGTGATTCTCCTGCCTGCCTCAGCCTCCCGAGTAGCTGGGATTACAGGTGTCTGCCACCATGACTGGCTAATTTTGGTGTTTTTAGTAGAGATAAGGTTTCACCAAGTTGGCCAGGCTGGTCTCGAACTCCTGACCTCAGGTGATCCGCCCATCTCGGCCTCACAAAGTGCTGGGATTACAGGCATGAGCCATGTCACCTGGCTGTTATTTACGCAATAATTATGTCCATAATTATCTTTAATAGTGCATGAAAGTTATTTGTAGCACATTTGCCATACTAACAGATTTTGTTGTCTTTTACCATGATTTAATAAATCACCAATGTTTATACATAGTTGTATTCATAAATTATCTAATGTTTGGGGATCTAGGTCATTTCTATAAACTTAAAATTAACAAACATTGCTAGAATTCGAAAAAGTAGAAATCTATATAAAAGTCACCATTTACATATTAAGAGACATTTAAAAAAATTATAAAATTCATAAAAGCCAGCATATCCTAGAAAAAGATGAAGTGGCTCTCTTTCTAATCAGTCCATGGCATTGCAAATTAGTATGTTTTCTGAAATGTCATTTCTTCAGCATTATGCTTCAAAAAGTATATCCAATAAAGTTAAGGAAAGGTAATCATCGATGTATATATGCAGACTTTTCCACAAATGTTGTTCTCTGAAAACAGATTCAAACACTTCTTAAAATGTTGCATATTATCTACCTAATTGTAGAGAAGAAAGACTTTCTGGTATTCTCAATTCTCAGTAAAAATTTGATTCTACATTTTGTAGACTGCCCTGTATTAGACAGAAATAAACAATAAGCAACTTATGAGATGCTTATGAAAGAACAAAAAATAGTTGCAAATTTTAGTGCTAGAAGCTGAAAAAGTTATCTATTTTACTACAAGTGTGTTATCATGCAGGGTAGGTAAGAGAGAAAAGGCAGTATTTCCTTACCTAACTAAAAAACACTCTGTCATTCAAGTGAAAATATCAGACATTTATTGATCACCAATTCTGTGCTAAAAACTGTTCTAAGTGCTTCACATGTTCTAGCTTACTTAATTGTTACAGCAACCCCATAAGATAAACAATATTTTATACTCATTTAAAGATTAAGAAATGTGAGAACAGGAAACTTTAATAATTTGTCCATAGGCATACTCTAATTAAGTAGGAGAACTAGGGTTTGAAACCAGGCAGTCTGTCTCTGAAAACTGTTTTCCTTTAAGTGACATTAAATATGTTGCCAAAATATCTTCCTAAGCCACCAAATTACATACAATATTTTGGGGGGACGCTTCTTGCATGCTGGCAGAATTGATTAAAAGTTGACAAAGCCTTCAAGTTTTGTGCAGGCTTTGGTCCACTTTTTTGAATAATAATATGCACACTGTCCTACATCTACCATACCATCCAACCCTCTATCAATGACATCACTAAAAGCCTGTGGGCGTGCTCGGCCAAACCCCATAACAAAGGCATTGTGGAAATCCTAGTGTGCAGTGCAGCTCTTCTTTTCAAAGCACAGAATGTCTCAGAGGGTCTCTTATGTGCGCTACTCTGATTACTCACAAAATAAGTGTCTGCTATGGACTCTCCTTACTGGTAGAGATTGGAGCCAAAATTGTAACAAACCTACACGTTCTGCCCATGTATCCCAAAAACTAAAGTAAAATTTAAAAAAAAAAAGTGTAAAAAAAAACCAAGACTAAGTCCTTAAGGAGCTCATGGTCTAGTAGTTGATACAAAGGAAGGGACAGTCATCCTAAAAGTCTTCCTAAAAGAAATGACACCTAAGCTGAAACCCAAAGGATGAGGATAGTCTTACCTTATCTGATAGTAAAGTCTAAGTGACAGCAGTTGTCATGAGAAAAGATTGTGGGGCCTGGCATGGTGGCTCATGCCTGTAATCCCAGCACTTTGGGAGGCCGAGGTGGCTTGACCGGTCCAGCTGAGAAGTTCGAGACCAGGCTAGGCAACATGGTGAAACTCCATCTCCACAAAAAATACAAAAATTAGACGGTCATGAGGGTGCATGCCTGTAACCTCAGCTAAGTCTTAGGCTGGACGATTGCCTGAGCCCAGGAGGCTGAGGTTGCACTGAGCAGGGACTGCGCCACTGACTCTAGCCCGGGTGACAGAGTGAGACCCTGTCTCACACACACACACACACACAAAATATTAGTTCTGTTCTCTTCCTGGGTTGATATCCTTCTATTCTATGTAGGCCAGAATGATTTCTGAAATGGAAATGTGCCTATATTCCTACCTGCTTAACCTTATTATGGGATTTTGATAAACTACGGGAAAGTAGTTACACTCCTCTCGATGTCAAACAAAACGTACTTGATGTATTTGGTGCTCAGTGTATGAATTGTTCTTCCCACAAATGCCTTGGATTCTAGTAAGGGTGAGTTCCTTGTATTTCTTTAACTTGCCACAATCATGCATACTTCTATTATTTTGTATAACATGATTACCTTGTCAGTGGAAATATAAATAAATAAAATTACTTTGAAGCGCTGTGGCATTGCCCAATAGAATTGACGATCAACAAATTTTATAACCCAGACATTCCAGTTATCGGAAGATACTGTCTGGAAAGAGAATCTATTGTCTATTTACATTAGGAGACATGTTCACAAAATCAAAATACAAAAATCATTCCAAATGTACAACAGCAGAAAATAAACATATATCATTATGTACCATTTATCCAACTTTGGGTTTTCCACTACAAACTCACTCTTGATTGTTTACATAAATGGATCTGGACCCTTTAAATATTTTTTTCTTTGCCACGTGTTAAGATGTCCATCTTTGTGAGTAGAAAACATTGGAGAGAAATTCCAAAAAAGCGCTTCCAGTCTGCTTTGGAAATGACACCTCCCGTGTCTGGCCCGGAGGGCATACAGGGATACACCAATGCCCAGATTGTGTACTTCAGGTAGTTGCTATAGCATCCACTTCCTGAAGTTCATGGTGGCCAGGAGAACTGAGCAGCCACGAGCTTCTCCTGATACTGCCCTTTGCCAAATCTGAAGTGGAGCCTGTCTGCCATGACATTTCTTTGTAAACAGCTTTACAAGTGGCCCAGAAGGCAAGTTTCTGGGGAGCTCTGAAGTGTGGATTTAAAGCAAGTTGTTCAAGCGCAACAGCACAGCGACTACTTAACATTCAGTGAGGCCAAGGGGTGAGGGGAGTCTTCATTGGCTACTCCAACTTCGCCCTGGAAACAATGGCAATTCCTTATATGTGCTCATCACGTATTATTTAGACTTCTCCTTACATTCTACTAGACAATATTTCCTTGCTCAAATGCTGTTATAATTAATCATTCTTTATATTAACTTTCCCTATTCACATTATTATATGTTTTCTCTGTCTTGACAGACCCTGAATCTTCCTTTCATTTGAATAAACACTATCCGTCTATCTATCTATCTATCTATCTATCTATCTATCTATCTATCTATCTATCATCTATCATCTATCATCTATCAATCTATCTATCATCTATCTATCATCTATCTATCTATCATCTATCTATCTATCTATCTATCTATCTATCTATCTATCTATCTATCATCTATCTACTTACTTATCTATCTATCTGAACACTTAAAGACCAGTGGAAAAAAATCAAGTACCACAAAACTATACATGGTATGATTTTATTTTAAAAAGTTCAAAACTACCTAAAGCCAAACCATAAGACATGTAAATAATATAGCCATGTGTGATAAAATTATAAAGAATAACAGAGGAAATAAAGATAAACACAAAATTCAAGACAGTGAAAAAGCACAACTGTCATTAGTGCACGGGGAACCCAAAGATATTGGAAATGTTATTTTCTTAATACGGCTAGTAGGTTCACAAATGTTCATTACTATTTTTCTCTATACTTGTGTGTTATATTATAGTCTTTTACATAAATAAAATATTTTAATAAAAAATAGTGATTTCTTATGCTATAGAGTGATTACATATACTAAAAGTGTAATTTAATCAGTGTCCCAACTAGTGCGCTGAGATAGTGATCCTCTCAGCCTTGGGAGGCCAGGCAGGGCGCGAGACCTCTGGCTTGGAGCAGTTGCACATATTCCGCAGTGTGCTCTATGACAAACTGATGTTTTCCCATGTGTGAAGCGACATGGACACATTAGACTTGATTCCCCGAAAATGCCAGATGAGAGTTTTACGATATTTGTCCATTCCCCTTGGATTTAATACTGACTTTGATTCTTCTACTTCAGAAAAATCTTGTATAAGTATAAATTATGATTTTTAATTTTTAATCCACGAGAAAATAAAAGAAAAAATATATACACAGACAAATATATGAACACTCACATTACTATATATACTATCCATCTTTATTTCTAAAATACTAATTTTAAAATACATCAATATACCCATCATGACTCTTTCTGAGTGACATACCACACAAATTCAATATGGGTTCTCTAAGGAATCCTCTTAGGCTACTTGTTTCAAAGCCTCTGAAGCTGCCTGCCCAGTGAAGGCTGTAACAAAGCTTTCTCTTCACTTCTCCCTTAGCCTTGCATGGGTCCACTTTCCTTTCAATATCAAACAGAGTATTAGAAATTCCTGGAAATGACTCCCCTGAATACTTGTTGTGGCTGCTTGGAGCATAGATGATATACCTGTTGATAAAACAGTATACTGTTTACTAGATGCCCAAATGATATGGAAGAGAAACACAAGAGCACTCTGCAATTCTAACATTGAATATTTCTAATTTAACAATTGGAACCAGCCACTTGTCAACTAAACTTCCACATTCAATCAACTTGAAAGACTATTATGGTCAGGCGCGGTGTCTCAAGCCTGTAACCCCAGCATTTTGGGAGGCCAAGGTTGTCGGATCACGAGGTTAGGAGTTCGAGACTAGCCTGGAAAGCATGGTGAAACCCCATCTCTACTAAAAATACAAAAAATTAGCCAGGCATGGTGGCACGTGTCTGTTGTCCCAGGTACTCAGGAGTCTGAGGCAGGAGAATTGCTTGAACCCGGCAGGCAGAGGTCACAGTGAGCTGAGATCATGCCATGCCACTGCAATCCAGGCTGGGCTACAAAGCAAGGTTCCATCCTTTAAAAAATAAATAAATAAATAAAATGGAAAAGACTAGTTTATGAAATATGTGTTAATTAATAATATTTGACCTCGAACAAATAACCTAAAGTGGTAAGTGGTTCAACGCTACAACAGTAACAATGATAAAATAACCACAGCAATCGTGCTTGGTAATAAAGTATTTACTTACAATTTTTCTAATTCTTCAAGATAAACTACACACAGTTGATATTAGTATTTCCCAGAGGAGGAAAGTGAGGTCTGAGAAATCAAGTTGCTAAATGGTTTGTCTCAAGGCACATTACAAGTAAGTGCTGATTTTTTAATATATCATAATAAATGATAGCACCACTGTGATCCTTAAAGTCCTGTTTGTGATTAGTCAACCATCTATTGTGGGTTTTTTTTGTCCTTTTTAAAAAAGCCACACTATCATGTTAGCATACTTAACACAAAACATGAAGAAATATCAAAAATAATTTTGTAATGTTTCATATGACCATGACAGACTAATGTTTTATGGAACGGGCAAAGACATTTTCATGTCATAGACCAAGAAAGGAAGGACAAACTCTCAAGAGATAAATAAGGCCAGGAGCGGTGGCTCATTACTGTAATTCCATAAATTTGGGAGGCTTAAGTGGGAGAATTGCTTGAGGCCATGAGTTTGAGACCATCCTGAGCAACATAGGGACAACCTGTCTCGACAAATGAAAGTACAAATATTAGCTGGGCACTGCGGCACCTGACTGTAGTCCTAGCGATTTTGGAGGCTGCGGTGGAGAGATTGATCAAGCCCAGGAGTTTGAGGCTGCGCTGAGCTAAGATTGCACACTGAACTTCAGCTTGGGAGACAGTGTGAGAACCTGTCTCTCAAGAACAACAACAAAATAAGCTGGGGCGATCGGTAAGTTAAAAATATGCTGCCATTGGGCAACCAATCGAACTGTTGAAAACATGCTCTTACTCCCAAGCCAGACACTTTGATAATCCCTGGACAGAAGGATGGAGCCATTTCTGGCTGTCCAATGACCTAACCCCTTTCAATACATCTATGATCAACCTGGGGATAGTCAATGTTTGGCAGAAAAAAATTACAATAGTCAAGATTTAGGAAGAAAAACACCTCTAAATGTCAAAAATATGAAAAAGAACAAATAAAGATGTGTGGATTATATACCTCACATATAGAGAGATTTACTGGGTTTTGCATATACATACACAAAATATATTTAAAATAGGAAAAGCGCTAGAATTATACACACAAGAATATAACCATGATTTCATATTTTTCTGATGGAATTAGGCAGATATTTACTTTCTGCTGTGGCTTTCTTGATATTTACAGTTTCTAAAATAAACATTATTTTAAAATAAGAAACAAAAAGATACTGAAAATAAAGATATGCAAAAATTATATTGCATTATATGAGAGAATATTATATTTATCATTACTACATATATATTGAAATTTTCTATTGGCTTGCAAGAAATCATCTATGATATTTTTCCACAGTACAGAAAAAAAGAAAAAGTGATATTATAACAGGGAATCATTTTTTCTTTTCCTACCTATAAAAACGTCTATCTGGTAACCCTAAGGATCAATAAATGCTCATTACAGAAACATTGGTTGATTATTCATAATTCTCAATAATATTGGAATGAGAAATAAAATGAATATAGTTATAACTTCATGAAAATGCATTTCTATAGACAAAATAAAAATTTCAGAACAAAACTGAACTTAGTCAGCTCTGGGGATTGGTTCCAGGACACTGACAGAGACCAAAATTTGTGCATACTCAAGTCCAGCAGAAAAGACACGTATACATGAAAAGTAGGACCCCCTCTTCTGTGGAATTAACAAGCTGAATGTGAAAAAAACACTAAACAAATCAAATTGATTTGTCAGAATAATAATCCAGATTTTAGTGTAAATTATTTAATATTTCATCTTTTCAAGTGATTTTCCGAAAAATGTAAGTCCAGCATTCTCAGAGTCTGAAAAGACTTTCTGGATTACCTTGCTCTGCCTCAGTGAGGAAAGGTAGCTGCAGATGTGGAATGTGGAGCCACGTCTGACCTCCCTTGTGTTAACTGGCCATAATATAACTCTCACCACATGTCTAATACCCTTTGACATCCTGGTCTTCTTATTGTTAAGACAATGAAGTAGGCAATAATATAAAAGAAAATATTTCTGAAAAACATGGCTAAGAGTCCCAATGGAACGTAACAGTTTTGCTTTATTTTGTTTTGTTTTTTAGAAAAACATTCATAATTTTCTTACTTTACACATTTTTCATTAGTTCTTTATTGGCCACATCTGAGGTTCTCAGATTCAAGCTCATGTAATGAGTATCATTCTGTGAAAAAAGTTCTAACATATCAAAGCTAAAGGAAAAATAATTGTTGAGGTTTGTTCTATAGAAATAAATTGACTCACTTAAAAGCCTTTTCTTCTGGATTTATGTCCTTCCTACTTTGTGAATTTTTTTAATTGTCAAATAAAAATCTGTAAATATCCAATAATCATATGATGCACAATGATAAACAATGCCATACGAAAGTGCTCAGCAAGCCTTCCATATTTGTGATTGTTTTTGAACTCAGGCAGGTGAAGTAGTAAGAGGTGCTCCTTACAATTTTTGTTTTGCAAACATTTATTTCTTCATTTATCCCACGACCACAACCTCCCTGATTCACCAAAAATTGAGTAAATAATCCTTGTTTTCTTTTTTTTTTTTTTTGAGACAGTTTCGCTCTTGTTGCCCAGGCTGGAGTGCAATGGAGTGATCTTGGCTCACCACAACCTACACCTCCCAGGTTCAAGCAATTCTCCTGCCTCAGCCTCCCGAATAGCTGGGATTACAGGCATGTGCGACCATGCCCAGCTAATTTTGTATTTTTAGTAGAGACAGGGTTTCTCCATGTTGGCCAGGCTGGTCTCGAACTCCTGACCTAAGTTGATCCGTCCACCTCGGCCTCCCAAAATGCTGGGATTACAGGCATAAGCCATCATGGTTAGCCAATCCTTGTTCTTATGAATCATTTTTATTTATTTATTTATTTTTAATTTTTTTAAAAGTGCAAACAAAAAGATGTATATCAAACATATTAGGATTGTTGCACATGGCAAGATGGGGAATAGAAATAGGGGGTGGGAATTAAAGAAAATAAATGAGAGAGGGACTTTGTATGGATCAATGATAATAACTCAATCCTCTATTTGACAAAGAAGAAGGAGAAGGAAAAGGAAGAAAAAGAAAGTGGGATAAAGGATCAGAAATGGTGAAAAATAGAAAAAATTAGAGTATGAGTCCAGGTTAGACCTGTTTTGTTGTCGCTTGGTTGGTTGGTTGCTTTGTCTGTTGTATTTTTCATATGTTTCACCATGTTGGCCAGCCTGGTCTCGAACTCCCAGCCTCAAGTGATCAACCCGCCTCGGCCTCCCAGAGTACTGGGATTACAGGTGTAAGCCACCACGTCCAGCCGCCACATTGCTTCTGGCCTCTGTGGTAGACCTCCCAGATGGGTGGCCGGGCAGAGGCTCTCCCCACATCTCAGACGATGGGTGGCCAGGCAGAGGCACTCCTCACATCCCAGATGATGGGCGGCTGTGCAGAAACACTCTTCACTTCCCAGACGGGGCGGCCGGGCAGAGACGCTCCTCACTTCCCAGACGATGGGTGGCTGGGCAGAGGCGCTCCTCACATCCCAGACGATGGGCAGCCAGGCAGAGATGCTCCTCACTTCCCAGATGGGGCGGCCGCGCAGAGGCGCTCCTCACATCCCAGACGGGGCGGCCGGGCAGAGGCACTCCTCACTTCCAAGATGGGGCGGCCGGGCAGAGGTGCTCCTCACTTCCCAGATGGGGCGGCCGGGCAGAGGCAATCCTCACTTCCCAGATGGGGTGGCCGGGCAGAGGCGCTCCTCACTTCCCAGACAGGGCAGCCAGGCAGAGGCGCTCCTCACTTCCCAGACGATGGGTGGCCGGGCAGAGACACTCCTCACATCCCAGACGATGGGCAGCTGGGCAGAGACACTCCTCACTTCCCAGATGGGGTGGCGGCCGGGCAGAAGGGCTCCTCACTTCCCGGACAGGGCGGCCAGGCAGTGACGCTCCTCACTTCCCAGATGGGGCGGCCGGGCAGAGGTGCTCCTCACGTCCCAGAAGGGGCGGCTGGGCAGAGGCGCTCACTTCCCAGACGGGGCGGCTGGGCAGGGGCGCTCCTCACTTCCCAGATGGGGTGGCCTGGCAGAGGCACTCCTCACTTCCCAGACGATGGGCAGCCGGGCAGAGACGCTCCTCACTTCCCAGATGGGGTGGCGGCCGGGCAGAGGGTCTCCTCACTTCCCAGACAGGATGGCCGGGCAGAGGTGCTCCTCACATCCCAGATGATGGGTGGCTGGGCAGAGGGGCTCCTCACTTCCCAGACGATGGGTGGCCGGGCAGAGGCGCTCCTCACATCCCAGACAGGGTGGCCAGGCAGAGGTGCTCCTCACATCCCAGATGATGGGTGGCCGGGCAGAGGCGCTCCTCACTTCCCAGACGATGGGCGGCTGGGCAGTGGCGCTCCTCACTTCCCAGATGGGGCAGCCGGGCAGAGGTGCTCCTCACGTCCCAGAAGGGGCGGCTGGGCGGAGGCGCTCCTCACTTCCCAGATGGGGCAGCCGCGCAGAGGCGCTCCTCACTTCCCAGACGGGGCGGCCGGGCAGAGGCACTCCTCACATCCCAGACGGTGGGCGGCTGGGCAGTGGTGCTCCTCACTTCCCAGACGATGGGAGGCTGGGCAGTGGTGCTCCTCACTTCCCAGGTGGGGTGGCTGGGCAGAGGCGCTCCTCACATCCCAGAGGATGGGCGACTGGGCAGAGGCACTCCTCACTTCCGAGGCGGGGCGGCCGGGCAGAGGTACTCCTCACGTCCCAGAAGGGGCGTCTGGGCAGAGGCGCTCACTTCCCAGATGGGGCGGCTGGGCAGGGGCGCTCCTCACTTCCCAGACGGGGCGGCCTGGCAGAGGCACTCCTCACTTCCCAGACGATGGGCAGCCGGACAGAGACGCTCCTCACTTCCCAGGTGGGGTGGCGGCCGGGCAGAGGGGCTCCTCACTTCCCTGACAGGGTGGCCGGGCAGAGGTGCTCCTCACATCCCAGACGATGGGTGGCCGGGCAGAGGCGTTCCTCACTTCCCAGACAGGGCCAGGCAGAGGCGCTCCTCACTTCCCAGGCGATGGGCGGCCGGGCAGAGACGCTCCTCACTTCCCAGATGGGGCGGCCGGGCAGAGGCACTCCTCACTTCCCAGACAATGGGCAGCCAGGCAGAGACGCTCCTCACTTCCCAGATGGGATGGCGGCCGGGCAGAGGGGTTCCTCACTTCCCAGATGATGGGCGGCCAGGCAGTGGCGCTCCTCACTTCCCAGACGATGGGCGGCTGGGCAGAGGCGCTCCTCACATCCCAGATGATGGGCGACCGGGCAGAGGCACTCCTCACTTCCCAGAAGGGGTGGCGGCCGGGCAGAGTAGCTCCTCACATCCCAGACGATGGGCGGCCGGGCAGAGACGTTTCTCAATTCCTAGACGGGGTGGCGGCTGGACAGAGGAGCTCCTCATAACCCAGACGATGGGTGGCCAGGCAGAGACGCTCCCCACCTCCCAGACGGGGCGGCCGGGCAGAGGAGCTCCTCACAACCCAGAAGATGGGTGGCCAGGCAGAGACGCTCCCCACCTCCCAGACGGGGCAGCGGCCAGGCAGAGGCTGCAATCCCAGCACCCTGGGAGGCCAAGGCAGGCGGCTGGGAGGCGGAGGCTGCAGCGAGCCAAGACCACGCCGCCGCACTCCAGCCCGGGCAACACCGAGTGAGCGAGACTCCGTCTGCAGTTCCAGCACCTCGGGAGGCCGAGGCGGGCAGACGAGTGGAGGTCAGGAGCTGGAGACCAGCCTGGCCGACATGGCGAAACCGCGCCTCCAGCCAAAGGAGAAAAACGAGGGAGGGGTGGTGGCGCGCACCGGCAATCCCAGGCAGTCCGCAGGCCAGGGCAGGAGAACCAAGGGAGCTGGACGCAGGGAGTCTGCAGCGAGCTGGGGAAAGGAATGAAGGAAGGAAGGAAGGAAGGAAGGAAGAAAGAAAGGGAAGGAAGGAAGGAAGAAATAAAGGGAAGGAAGGAAGGCAGGCAGGCACTTTGTGATATTTTTAACAAAATCATTTTCTGTATGCAATATTCATATTTAAAAAGATAAGTTTGAAAAAAATAATTTGGCAAAATAAAATTTACCATCTTTAAAAATAAAAAGTTGGCCTTCTACATACGTGGGGTTCTTTCCTTCAATACTGTATTTTATTATGTTTTCTTAAGACATGGAATTTTGCTCTTTTGCCAGGGTGGAGTGCAGTGGCTTGATCATACATCACCACAGCCTCAAACTCCTGAGCTTAAGCAATTCTCCTTTCTCAGCTTCCTAAGTACTTGGGATTACAGTGAATAACACTGGATTTTCTACCTATCTTTGCTTGCTGATGTGAAATCTACAGATCGAAAGGGCTGACCGTATTTTTTAAAAACATTGTGCTTAAGTAGACCTGTGCAATTCAAATCAGTGTTCTTCAAGTATGAAATGTGTATTTTAAATTCCTATAATATGCAAATGAAGAACAATAAAACACATAGCTACCACATTTTTAAATCTTATAAAATACTATTCTGCTAAAGCTTATGAAAGCACATAAACAGCTGCATGTGCTAATGGGAAAAAAGATAGTGATTTTTATTTACATCAATAATAACTAATTGATAAACCCAGGTATACAAATATAGGCAAGACTTTCTTCACCTTAGGTCTCCTAGTAATCTGCTCACAAAATAATATTAATATTAAATTAAAATAATCTAGTAATGTTTAGTAAGATGCCTGAGAAATTATAAATATTTACCAAGTGATAACTAACAATATTCTAATTTTTAAAGCTAAACCTATTAGGAACACAAAACATGGTGCTTATTTCAGTCTTTCTACAATATCTGGATGCCTGCTATGAATCAAACGCTCCCTGCTTTCACAGAACTTACAGTCCAAAAGGAGTGATGGGGTTGCTATTGCAATAAGAATGATTCGATCTAATTGAAAGTGTATCAACAAGCTCTGAGTAGATGAACAATGAGTCACTGAATTCAATATACCATTCTGTCACAATGTAATTAACTAATGAGAAACCATCATTACATTATGAAAGCATTAATTATTATATTCATTCATTTATCTCTTACTTTTTATAATGTAGTTTTACTAACAGTTGGCATTTAGAACTGGCTGATCACCTCCTGTGAGCCAATTACTGTTTTGAATGTTTATACAATACATGATTTTTAATCTTCAGAGCAATTCTGCAAGTTGGGCAGGCTAGTAGCCCCATTTCATAGATGAGATACTAAAGGATCAGGAGTTAAATAACTTACCTAAACTCACACTAGATAGTTTTAGAATGAAATGGGAGGTCTACATTGTTCTTTCAACTGCACCGTGTTGACAAAGGAAAAATAGGAATAACTACAACCCCCATAATTTGGATATCAGCTCTAATCAACATTTATGAATTTAGCATCACGAACTCAGATTTTGAAATAGTATATAGTAAATGAAACACAGACTATCTGTTAGCAGCTCTCATAAACAGATGAGACAATCAAATAAAACATAATTGCAATAAAATGCTATGGGTTTCTGAATCAAATTCACAATCCGTTGCTACAAATACAAAAATTGATGTGGCTACACACATGTAAATGCACAAAGACACACACACACACACACACACTTCTCTTTCTCTGTATCCTGTGTTAACACCCTATATCCTTTGATACAGGGGAAAGAAGTCGTACAAGAAAAGCAGGATGAAGACATGTCTCTTCCTTAGATTTCAAAGTTTTTGTTGAGAAATTCAACATTCAACTTAATTTACTTAGTGAGAAATTACTATTATTACATGCAATGCACTGCTCAGGTGTTTCAGGAATTGTAAACATCTTATAGAGACACAGACTGGATCTTTACTATCATTTGGAGAAAATGAAACAAATATAGAAATACTCAAGGAAGAAAAAGCTGTGTGTCCTTAACAAACCATAATTCAAATGATGAGGCATTTTGTCAGGGAGAGAAAACATCATTTTTCTTTTAAAGATAGAAAATCAGCTTCATGGAATCTGCTTACATTTTCATTCTAATTGTTGACCTATTGCCCACATAAAAAAAATTGGAAAGAATTGTGAACAATAAGGAAACAATTCTCCCAATATTCCTCTGAAGTTAATGCAGTGCTTATACTAACTGATTAACTCCCTTTAAATTTTACCTATATTTGTTGAATAAAATTAATCAAATTATATATACGACTTTACGTTCTTTCTGCTTACTTCCTATTTTGTTGTAAATGTCTTCTTATATTGTATATGTAATAATCTTTTTTTTTTTTTTGAGACGGAATCTTGCTCTGTCGTCCAGGCTGGCCACCTCCTGGGCTCAAGAGTTTCTCCTGCCTCAGTCTCCTGAGTAGCTGGGATTACAGGTGCCTGCCACGACGCCTGGCTAGTTTTGTTTGTTTGTTTGTTTGTCTGTTTTTTTGTTTGTTTTTTAGAAGAGATGGGATTTCACCATGTTAGCCAGACTGGTTTCAAAGTCCTGACCTCAGGAGTTTTGTCTCACCCACCAAAATTGCTGGAATTACAGGTATGAGTCACCACACCTGACTCTAATCATTGATTCTAATGATTATAAAATGTTCTCATTGGGGAATATCGACTTCTTTAGTAATTTCTCTTCTCTTAGGCAAGAGGTTATTTTGAAATACTTGCTATTATCATTTTAGAACTCAACTCTTTTTCAAAGAAGTCTTTCTTTTCCAAATTTGAGACTTTTTCTCAAGAGATAATTCAAGAAATGAAAATACTGTGACAAAATATAGAACTTTGTGACATTTCTTGGACACTTTAGAAATATATAGCTATTACTTTCAAAAATATTAATATAATGCATGAAATTATCAGAAAGCCATGGAGAGCATATGCTTCAGTGTAGCAGACAGAGCAATGGGCACAACCAAGGTGTCAATTGTTATGCTACTGCGAGCAGCAGAACAATAGCAAAAGGGTTCTATCTAATCATTTCAACATGGGAGCAAACTTTTTATTAGGATTTCTTGCTAATATCAAAATATTCAGCTAAAACAATTTTGTTTCCTGGGAAATGATATAAAATATCAGTAAGCATGATAAAATACACTATTACTATGAAATGCAATAATTACTGGATGAGATAAACAGGGTTTCACAGAAAGATAAACTCTTTGTTCACAAAGAGATTCTCAGATTATTTGAATGATATTTAATAAACTTAGAGTTGACCCTTGAACACCATGGTGGTTGGGGTGCCGAGATCCCATGTAGTCAGAAATCAGCGTATAACATTTGACTTCCTCAAAACATAGCTATCAATAGCCTACTGTCGATTAGAAGCCTTAATGATAATATTCACAGTTGATTAATGCATATTTTATATGTTATATCTATACTGTATTTTTACACTAAAGTTATCTAAAGGAAAGAAAATGTTATTAAGAAAATCAAAAGAAAAATATATGTAATATTCATTAATGGAATACTAAATCTAATAAGTGGAAGTGGATCATTATAAGGGTTTTCATCCTCATCATCTTCATGTTGAGTAATCAGACAGGGAGGAGAAAGAGGAGGGGTTGGTCTTGCTGTCTCAGGGGTAGCAGAAGCGGAAGAAACTCCAATTATAAGTGACTCACATAGCTCCAACCAGTGTTATTCAAGGGTCAACAGTATATATAGGTCAAACGTTTTAAAACTCTATTCTCTAATTTTCTAAATAAAATTAAACTACATTACATAAAAAAAAATAGAAAATTTCTTGGAACTTCAGGCAGGTAAATTGGGGTGGGGGGTGCTGGAAACTATATACTAGATAAACCGTTGTACTACTGGATTTCCACTTAGTTCACATATGTGATTAGCACACATATGATGAGAGAGGCAGTGCTTAGAGATGTAGCAGAAAAGGTAGCCTAGGGTAGTTCAAGATGGGGCTTAGATGCATGGCTGAAGAATCTGTATGGATCATTTACTAATTCAAACATAAAATGAATACTATGAAGAGAAGAGGTGAAATGAAATTACATATACATTCTGAAAGAAGTAAAGATTTCCTGATGGAAAAGTAAAAACAAATAATATTAAAGACACTCCCAAGCACTAAGAAAGAAATTGGCTCTGTGAGAAAAAGAGAGATATCATCAGCTTAATTATTTATATTATAGGTCATCTTGATGTTTTAAAGGTGATATCCTTAAGGATATAACTTACAATGCTTTTTTCTTCAAAATATCAAGTGCCTACTGTGTCTTAATAAGTATTCTAAGCCAATGCAGAAATGAACAAATGAGACAGATTTTCTTGCACCTAAAGAGCTAATGAGGTCTCAGGGTGAGAAACACAAGTCGACAAGTCAAAATACAACATTGAAAAAGTGAAGCTGGCACAGTGGCTCTGGCCTGTAATACCAGCACTTCAGGATTCTGAAGCAGGAGGATCACTTGTGCTTAGCAGTTCCAGACCAGCCTCAGCAACAAAGTGAGAGCCCATCTCTAAGAAAAGATAAACAAGATTAGCTGGGGTTGTGGCATATTCCTGTATTCTCAGACACTGGCTTAGATGAGAGGATTGCTTGAAATTGGGAAGTCAAGGCTGCAGTGAGTTGGTATGGCACCATGCTTAAGAATGGATGACAGAGCAAGACCCTGTTTTGAAAAAAAAAAAAATTGGTAGAGAAACGCATTGTGATAAGTGCTTTAAAGAAAAATACAGCAGGAAAGGAAAATAAATAAAGTATCATAGACAAAATTGATTTTTGTTTTGTTTTTGAGACAGAGTCTCGCTCTGTCACCCAGGCTGGAGTGCAGTGGCGTGATCTCAGCTCACTGCAAGCTCCGCCTCCCGGGTTCACGCCATTCTCCTGCCTCAGCCTCCCGAGTAGCTGGGACTACAGGCAACCACCACCAGGCCAGGCTAATTTTTTTTCTATTATTGGTAGAGACGGGGTTTCACCGTGTTAGCCAGGATGGTCTCGATCTCCTGACCTCATGATCTGCCCACCTCGGCCTCCCAAAGTGCTGGGATTACAGGCATGAGCCACTGCACCCGGCCCAAAATTGAATTTATAATATCATGGTCAGAAAAGACATAGTATAGAATATATTTGGGCAGATACTAAAGGGAGGCTAGAAATGAAGTCGCGTGGCTATTTCATGTATTTCAGCTTTTTCCTAGCTTTTTAGGAAGTGATAACTACATTAAAAATATCTAAATGTAAACTGATTATTTCTCTACACCATATTTGCCCCCATTGTCTATTATGAAGCTTCTGATATAAAGGAGAAGGAAAGAGAATAGAGAAAACTGAAGCCAGATCTCAAGGTTGAGAGAAACTTACTTATGATCAGTAGAGTCTCATAATATGTATGGCAATTTAAGCATGGTAGGTGAGTGTTATTCCCTGTGAAATGAATCAAAATCTTACTGGGAATACTGAAAGTAAATATGTCAAGTGTATATGGAGACCAGAGACCAGTGCTCTGCTGCCTTTGGCCTAGAGCACAAGCAACATCTTAAAGCTTCATTACTTGTTTCTCAATGTAAGAGGAGAAGAGAATGTCTGCCTATTGACCTCAACAGCCTCCTCCTGCAACTAATCATCCTTCATTCCCCTTGTCCCTGAATTCCCTTGACCCGCCCCTCCTTCATTTGATTGGCTCTGTGTACTTGTTAGAATCAGAAGGTCGGGGGAACTGTGGCTTCTGAACATGTATGCTAGACTCTACCCATATCCAGCCCTGTGACCCTACAAACATGCTCAACTGAATTCATTCCATAGAGATACTCTTCCTGCTGAGTTTCTCTCCTCTGCTCCTAGTGCCAAATGGCATCTCCTGTCCTATCCCTGGATGGCTTAACCCAGGAAAATTCCTGGATCCAAGAGGAGTCAGAAAAAGGAACGGTGGCCTTGTGGGTGCTGAGATTCTCATAGAGATAAAGGGGATATCCTGAAATCTAGGGTTTCTTCCTTCCCTTTTCCCTCCCTTACGGCGTCTGCTGCTCCTGGGAGCTTTGCTCTATCTCTCATCCAGCTCAGACTGTTGCTGAGCCTGATAGTCTTTGCATAGCCAAGGTGGTTCTTGAAGAACTTTTGTCTGCATGAGATCTGAGCTGCTTCTCCAGAATCTGCAGCACGGGTTTCCGTAAATGCATGAAGAACTGGAGCCACCGGTAACTAGGCAGAGAGTGTTCTCATGTGTCTGACATGGCATGTCACTCCTCTCCATGAGCGGTAGAATAAATGCATTCAGATGAAGCCCTGCCATCATTACTTTGTCAAGTAGAAATGCATTTCAATTTACCTCAGAGCAACATGTCCTACACTACCGTGGCCCAGGGAGATCCCTGAGATGGAGCTTTGTAGACTTTCCCTCCTTTACCCATTGAGCTGGGATGAGCAATACCAGGTATTATAGGAGGGAATCCTACATCCTGTGGTTGCTGAGAGGCCCTTGAAAGCCTTCATCTGGAGCATAAGGAGCAGGAGAAATGTCCCTTCTCGAGTGGAGGCCGACAGTGTTCTTAGATTAAATTCTTACATTACAATAAAAGTGAATCGCCTGGGCACGGTGGCTCATGCCTGTAATCCCAGCACTTTACTAACCACTCTACTAAAAATGCAAAAAAAAAAAAAAATTAGCCAGCCATGGCAGTGGGCACCTGTAATCCCAGCTACTTGGGAGGCTGAAGCAGGAGAATTGCTTGAACCTGGGAGGCAGAGGTTGCAGTGAGTCGAGATCACTTCACTGCACTCCAGCCTAGGAAAGCAATAGAGCAAGACTCCATCCAAAAAAAAAAAAAAACTTCTGTTTTGAAAAGACTTAATCATCATCTATTTTAACAACTCCCTATGCCCCCTGAAATGCAGTCAGTTGAAAGAAAGGGGTTGGTCTTCAGAGATTTATATAAGGACACTTCAAGAGCCAAGCTCATTCTTCTCCAGAACCCACAGAGTGGTTTTGCAACTGGCCTTGGAGACTTCCAAAAGCTACCAGCACTGCACGGTGAGGCTCTGATCCCTGAACTGAATTCATCTTATTTGACAGCAGGCTTTGGTGAGAACATAGATATTTTTCTGAGGTAAGTACACAATTTCCGGAGTAGAAGCTACTATTAGGTTACAAACGAAAACAAACAAAATTTGGGGACTTTAATTTATCTGCAAACTTAGATTTTTTTTAGATGAAATGATCTCTTTTTCTGAGTTTTAAAAACGGCTCCATTTCTTTTTAAAATTATTGTAAACATAATCCGTAGGTTTACAAGCTCCATTTACTTAACCTATTTATAAATTAACATTTTCGTCATCCGTCTTGCTACATTTTCCTCAAATTAAGGTTATCATTAATTTTTTACTTAATGTATTTCTAAGTTATTTGTATAGATTGTAAGCGTTTTGCAATAGTTTCCAAATATCTAGTAATTTTTTAATCTCTGTGGGTTCTATAAATGGCTTACGGGTGTTGTAATTTATGTGTATAAATGTGTTACATTCTACTGTCCTTGTGTTACAATGTATGGCTATATGTAAGTAGAGAGTTCATTGAATGATTCGGGCAAACATTTTTTTCTAAAAAATGGTAAAAATCTCTTCAATAACTTCAGTCTGTCAAAGAAAGCAAGAAATTAGTATTTCTGCAGAAAAGTCTCACTGGCAATCATGCAGAAATGTAGGAATAGAGCGATCATATATTTATACAGTGTAGAAACCAGGATTTAGGTTTTTCATTTCTTTGTTTCTTTGTTTGCTTTAGACAGGGCCACACAGGCTGGAGTGCAATGGTAGAAATAAGACTCACTATTGCCTCTACTTCTCACTTCAAGCAATCCTTCAGCCTCATCTCCCAAAGTAGCTGGGACTACAGGCATGGGCCCTCATGTTCGGCTATTATACACACATATATATTTATAGAGATAGGCCGACCTAGACATTTTGCCATGTCGCCAGTCTAGAATTCCTGAGCTAAAAACACCTTTCCTTACTTGGCCTCCCAAAATACTGTTTACAGGCTTGAGCCACGTTGCCTGGCCTAGGTTTTTTTTTTCCTCTTTTTTTTTTTTCAAAACATACATTTAAAACTCTGACTTACTGTCTAGTGCCTATTATTATTGCATAATACTTACTCGTTTTCTGACTGCGTGAAAGAGTAATGATAATGCTTCCAAAGAGCTTAGAAAATATTTCTATCGCTTGTGGACTCTCCTACAGTTTATCAATCTTTTTGTAATTTTAATTACCTGTCTTTAAAAAATGTGGTAATATTAACCAGTTTATCCCCAAATTAACAGAGAGTCCAGGAACAGTAAACACACCAGAAAGTTTTTTGATTGAACTAACATAGCAGCCTAGAAAAACAATGATTGTTTGTTTTACCTTGGAGAAGTGCCTTTACTTCGATTTGTCTGTTTTACCTTGGAGAGTAAAGGCTAGCTTTTTCTGATTGGGGTCTAAGTATGAGTTCTGCTCTAACATTTTCAAGCAGGGTCCTTCTGGAAAAGTCACGATGGATGGTTGTTACAGTTAAATAAAAAACTGAGAGTAGAAGAGCTTAGTTAGCTTGCCTTCTCTAAACCAATCACTGGCAATTAAGAGTGTTACTGATTCTCAGACCATTCAAGACTCAACCCTTGAGTTTACAGGTTGATGAAACATGTGAAGCCCAAGCAATTTGGTGGACACTAACCCCTCAAAAAATCCGACATTCTGCTATGCAAGAAAATAGAGTTTGGAAAGCTGGCCCTGTGTTGATTGGAGAACAGTCACGTTTTCCTACAGAGGTCGATATCTCTTAGTGCCTTGGTTTTCTATTTTTCCTATCTCTGTCGTTGCAAATTAAAGCCTATTCTTCTCTAGAAAGAAAGGATATTATTCAATCACAACCTGATTCAAACTTTGCTTGGACCTTTGTATCTCCAGGGTAGAAGATTAAATTCTTGTGGTTTTCTTTCCTTAGGAAAATGGACTTAGACTTCTCACATGCCTTCCAGAAGGAACTCACCTGTGTCATCTGCCTGAACTACCTGGTAGACCCTGCCACTGTCTGCTGTGGGCACAGCTTCTGTAGGCCCTGTCTCTGCTTTTCCTGGGAAGAAGCCTGAAGTCCTAGCAACTGCCCTGCATGCAGGGAACCATCACAGAACAAGGACTTCAAAACCAATATTCTTCTGAAGAACTTAGTGAGAGTTGTGAGAAAAGCCAGTCTCTTGCAATTCCGGAGCTCTGAGAAACAAATATGTGGGACCACACGGAAACAAAGAAGATGTTGTCTGACATGGACAAGAGTCTGCTCTGTTTGCTGTGCTCCAACTCTCAGGAGCACAGGGCTCACAAGCACTATCCGACTGAAGGGGCAGCTGAGGAACACCAGGTCAGAGATAGCTCTGCGATCACCTGAAAGCTGGAAGGTGGCAGAGTTAAAGAGATTAGAAGGACGATGAGAATCATCATGGTGATTACTCCATTGTTTACTGAGTGCCAGGTGCTGTTCTAGGTACCAATGATGAAGTGTTGAATAAAATATGCAACTCTACCTTCCTACATGGAGCTTGGACCCAAACAGAGCGTGAATAAGTAAATTTCATTATTATTGACTCTACAGTTCAATGCTAAAGGCATTGAAAAGCCACCAAAGCTACTAGCGCAAAGAAACGTATTTTGGAAATATATTTAATATTATTGGACAAACGAGTATGGGAATAGCACACTACAAAATCTGGGGGCTAGCATAGTGGGTTCTGAAGCAGGATGTTTCCCTGAACATTAGCCAGGTTACAGGAAATCTTCACTTTTCAGTTCCCTAAACTGTTCTGCCTTCTGAAACCTCAAACTGAAAAATATCCATTGAGGATGAGCAGTGAAAAATTTGTTTTTCTTTCCCCTTTCTAATGTATTTATGTATTATATCACTTGCTTGCGTATACCACTCAGAGTGTGGAATTTATGGCGTTTCATTTTCTGTTGTTCAAACTCGTAATTCTTTTGCAGGAGAAGCTCTTAAAGCAAATGAGGATTTTATGGAAAAAGATTCAAGAAAATCAGAGAAATCTAAATGAGGAGAGAAGAACAGCCTTCCTCTGGAGGGTAAGTATGAAACCATGAGTCCTCACAACCAGCTTGAGACAGGCATGCTGAGAACATTTATATTAGCAACTTGAGTTGAAATTTTCATATACCAGATTTTGTCATGTGTTTATTCATAGGCTGGAAAACAACCAGACTTTTCAATATAACTGTTGTCCGGGTTTTCTGTAAATGCTTTTCAGATAAATAAAAACAAATATAGACTCTGAAGGACAAGTAGGTGCTTAAAATTAGTAAGTATTTCAGGCAGAGATTTCTGTATAAAGGAATTATGTAATATTGATTAAATAGTATATAATTGAGGAATAAAGACATTTAATGGTGAATATGATGTTGTCCAGGGGCAAAAAAGCAGGTGGGATCAGTAATTTAAGAAATGTGCCTGTGCTGGTGAAATCTGACAGCAAAGGACCCAGATGATGCCAGCTCAAGTAGGAGAAAATGTAACAGGATGAAAAGCTGAGGAGAAGGGACAAGAAATGACCGGGGGAGTGAGAGAATAAATATGTCAATATTGAGAGGAGAAACACAATTGAATGGAGATTCATGTTCTTAGAATGGCAGGGCAATTCAGAGCCTGTGGCTTTTGAGGGAAGAAAGATGAGAGACAGAAAAGAAGTAGTTGCTTTGAGAGATGGGGGTTAAATATTTTACTAAGATCCTTTATGTGTGATGGCTTCTGATCCTGATTATAATATACTAACAACATCTCTACTTAGAGTGATTGTTTGGGCTGTGAAATACAAAGGTTTGAGACTACAAACTAATTGAATAACAAAGATTATATATATTATTGATGACAATTTAACAATCAGTCATAAATTGTAGTTGTTTTCTAATGGTATTTCAGATTTAAGAGGACGTATATTTAAACATTTAAATCTAAAGGGCTTTTTTGCAGGTGTTCGGGAATTGATGAATTACATAAATTTTGAAGGAAGGTCTTGCTTAACTCATCATCTTATTTGTAAAGGGTGGAAAATAAAAGAAGGAATGAGGAGGATGAATTTGTGGGTTCTGTGAGGTGGAAGTAGACCTAAGCATTTAGCCTACAAAATCCATATCCCTACAGAGTGATGTGGTTTTATGGGCACAGATGATCAGGAATTAGTATAGGAAGCTGCATCCAGTTCTCCATAAAGGAGGAAAAACAACATTTAGAGAGACTGAATGAGGAATATCAAGAGATTTTTCAGCAACTCCAGCGAAGTTGGATCAACATGGATTAAGAGTAAACACTTGAAATATATGTTATCAGGAACTAATGGAAGTGTGTCATAAACAGGATGTGGAACTGCTCCAGGTAAGGACCAAAAGAAAGCTTTATGGAATTGTGCAACTAGATTTCCATAGAACGTTTTCTACCACAAGCTTCCTCCTCCAGCACATTTCATTCAAACTCTGGAAGAAAAAAATTCATGTGAAAATTCTATTTTTGTTTCCACAGGATAATACAAAGAAATTAGGGAAACACTAATATTTCCTTCTTCCTCCTTTTGGGAAGTCCTAGGTTTGAAATGCTCTTGATTTGAGCCACATTACACTTCGGGGACCAGCCCTGAAAAAGACCACATTGTAGACAGCTGCAGCAATGCGCAGTCACTAGTCACACCTTTCTCTCTCACTCAAATTTAGGGTCCTGAATTTATCAGAAATAGATTATGTCAATAGGTCTTACAGGTATAATAAGTGTTAGAGATGAGAATACATTTTAAAACTGTTGCAGTGATAGTATGTGGTAATTCTAAAGTTTTCAAAACCTAAAGAGCAGATCCGCAGAATAGCAACATGATTGTTTGTTTGTTTGTTTGTTTTGAGTTAGAGTCTTCTGTCATCCAGGCTGAAGTCCAGTGGCCCAATCTCAGCTCACTGCAACTTCTGCCTCCCTGGTTCAAGCAATTCTCCTACCTCAGCCTCCCTAGTATCTGGGAATAAAGGTATGCACCACCGCACACAGTTAATTTGTTTGTATTTTTAGTAGAGATGGGTTTTTGCCATGTTTTCCAGGCTAGTCTGGAACTCCTGACCCCAGGTGATCCACCCACCTTGGCCTCCCAAAGTGCTGGGATTACAGGTGTGAGCCACCTCTCCCAACAGGAATAACAACTTTCTAAAGAAGTCATTTATTTCTCTCTCTCTCTCTCTACAGGATTTTGGAGACATGGTGGCAAGGTATGTTATTGGCCATCAGTGCAAGCTGGAGCACAAGGCATGCTATGAAAAACATCAAGCTGTTTCCAACAAAGTGAAAACATAATTTACCAACACCACAATGTGTCAGTGTGATTGTGTGGGTGTGTGTGCGTCCTCATGTGTTTGTGTTGTATGTTGAATGTTACCTATGCCTTTTATCAGACATTAACCTTTTCTTGCTTTTCCAAGTGACTCAGGGGGTTATGTTTTGAAGAGTTCAATGCAGAAGTTGCCAGAATACTATTGCCTCTTTTTAGGATTCAGAATCATAATTAGAGATCAACTATTTGGTGGCAGATAGGGAGAGAGGCATTTATCTTTCAGTGGCAGTAGGTTAGAAATGGAGTGAAGAGTTAGAAAGATTCCCTAAGAGCCAGATATCCATCCTAGGATTGTGGAGGTACATTACAATATCAGAAGTGGGTTTGAATGAAGCATTTTCTGTTGGAATCTATTTCTTAAACACAGACATCAGAAACTTAACCAACTCAACCTACTTCCTTGCAGGAGTGAGTCCGTGCTGCTGCACATGCCCCAGCCTGTGAATCCAGAGCTCACTACAGGGCCCATCACTGGGCTGGTGGATAGGTTCAACCACTTTCTAGGTGAGTGTCACCCTCTTGGTGGGATCCACATGCAATGCCTTCAATTCTGGTTTTCTATGGGCAGCTTTCTCAGTGTAATGATCTTTCATCTAGAAGAAAATAGTCTGTGAATAGGTATTTATATTTATGGTTTCATTGTCATCAAATAGACAGAACTAAATAAAAGATGGTGGAATCAGCCATTTAACAAATTTCTTAGAAAAGTAAAACATGCAGAAGGGCCCTTTAGGATGTAGAACCATTCGTGTATTGTTCAACCGTGATACAATTTCTTGTATACAATTATTACAAGAAGTATACAGAACTGAATTAATTCAGGACATTTCAATTTCAAATTTAGGGCAGGTAATGACTGATTTGAGTGACTGTTTTTTTAAATACATTTCAGGTGAAGTTTTATAGCATTTATAATTTTAATCATGTGCATTTTAATCAACTAAAGCATACACGAGTAACTTATATAACAATGCAAAAACTGAGAATCTGTGAACGATAGGAACGTGATTTGTTGGTTGATGAGGCCTTAGATAGAACTCCAGGATAGATCATGATAAATCCAGCAGATAAAAGATGTCTGTGCCTGAATCTGGCATGAAAGTCCGATAATTCTTGCAAGGAAGCTGCACTTTTCAGAAGGCAGAGTCAGATTTTCTCCTTAAGTATGAATTGACTAGTTTAAGTGGCAGATTATAACATTTCTGGCAAAGTGATAACTTTTTTATTTGGGTCTAAGGATGGCTCCCCACCTCATCTCCTGTCCCAAGCCTCCTGCTCTGCCCTGACAGAGAAGAGACAATGAAGGTTAATTGTATTGCTATGGACTTGGCTGCAGTGCAAGAGCTTCCAGTTTTTCAGTTGCTTTGAAAGGTTGCTAACTAGACATAGACATGACCTTCCTCCCATTTATACTTTTGGAGTTTATAGAAATTGTGATCATTGAAGTTTAGCCGTTTACTTGTGCAGATATCCTAACATCCTTTGATTCCAACATTTTTCCAGATAGAATTTTCTTTCTAATCTTGACCTGTGTTTTCTAGTGAGAATCTCTTTCTTATCTGAACACAAGAATTTATAAACTCCTTTTCACTGGAACATTCTCTTTTTTCCACAGCAGAAATTTCCTTCACTTGGGAAGCAACCAATTACAATATGAGGCTGTTTGAGGATGTGAGAAGTTTGATGTTTAGACCCGAATCTTTGCATTCTGACAGATCTGACAATTTTGCTGCATGGGGAGCCTGGGTCTTCCCCTCTGGCAAACACTACTGGGAGCTGGATGTGGACAACTCTTGGGACTGGGCTCTGGAAGTCTGTAAGGACTCCTCGATAAGGAAGAATAGCAGAATGGTTAAATCTAAGGACATATTTCTTCTTTTATGTGCCTGCTCTCCTGACCCATATTTCCAGGGATAACCTGGCATACGTAGACACTATGTAAAGCTCACATCCATTAGAAGTTTATAACACTATGTTTTCATGTGACTGTTTTCTTATTCCTGCAGTGCATATTTCCTGGGATAATAAAATAACCGCTTGCTACATTTCCGTTGTTTGAAGTTCTGAGACAGCTACTCTTTGTTTCTGATGATCTCAACATTGCCCCAACTCCAACAAAATCTAAGTGTCTTCTTGATGGCGAGCCCTGCCATTAACCCTTGGAAGATATTACTGAGAGGTGGATGTTGGGCAGTGTTGGAACTGGGCTGTTGGATTTTGCAATGATTCTTGCACAATGAGTAATGACATGCTGGTTAAGTCCAAGAAAATTTTTCTACTTTTTTTGTGTCAAGAAGGCTACCGGTGTCATCTCAAGACCTCTTCCCCACTATTATCTCAGTATCCAGAAAGGCATCAAGGCCAGATTGGGGTGTTTCTAGATGATGAATGTGGCATAGTAAGCTTTGTTAATGTAGACAACAGTTTTCTCATCTGTAGCCTCTCTGGTTCTTTCTGTTACCCTCTTACAACATTGCTTTGCTTTGCTTTGCTTTGCTTTGCTTTGCACTCAAATAATCAGAGATAGGTCAGTAACATGACTAAAGGTATCAGAAACACCAACTTCTGAGAATGCTCACCTGCTGAATACTTGACATTCTTTATCTTTTTCTATGAAACTTTGTACCATCTTTAAAAAGTGTGGAGGTATACATTTGTTTTGATTTTCATTAAACTACTCTCTCTTAGAATACTGGGCATGTCTTTTCTTTTATGCTGTATCTTTTCTTTCCCTTGATTTCCAAGCCAGCCCAAGTAAATGAATACCCGAGTGTGTTTATCCAAACTGATGGGTTAATGCAAGAGCACAGGTTTCTTCCCCCTGAACTGGAATTTTCTTTTCTCTGTTCCACATCTGCTAAGTCCCATTTCATCAAGTGTAAGTTCCAACATTTTTTCACGGAATTCTTTCTTTAGCTCCCGGACTAGATTAGGCTATTTGTTTTAAAGACTCAGAAAACCTTACACTTTTCTTTGTAAAACTCACAGTGTAATAGTAGGCATCTTTTCTGCTTCTCAAATTACAAGAAAAGGATTGTGTTTGTACTACACACAGGTATATTCCAAGAAAGTACACAATGCTTAAAATACAACTGATATTCATTAATTGTCTGTTTGAATAAAAGAATAAATGCACAAAATAATTGATAAAATCATGTGATACCACTTTTTAAAAGGCTACCTAATTTACCCCTGTATTCCTTTTGATTTTGGCTACCGAATGTAACCAAAATCAACAGGGATACTGAGAAATACTATTTAATAAAGATATAAATTGGACTGCTTATCAAATTGATAGGCTCAGTCAATTTTCTTTAGCTCAAGAACGAACTATCGATGGACACAGATCTTAAGAGAGTGACAATGATACAGATAAAAAGACTGAAAATCTTTAAGATTTTAGTAATTTCACCGATGGCATCCTACAGAGAGTTGCCTGGGAACATGTCATTACCAGAATAGAAAGTAAGACTCACTTTCTGCTTCAGAAAATACAGAATACTCAGAAGCCTCATTACATTTTAATAAAACTGCAAATTTATTTAGGTCTTTGAAGTTTTTAAAATATATGTGCACTAAAATATCCTTATTATCAGAAATACCTATATTTTGATAGTGTTAATTTTGTATGAAGACTTTCCTTAAGTATCGACTGGAAATTGGTTCCAGGACTCCCCACAGATACCAAAATCCTTAGATGCTAATAATCCTCAGATGTCCTTACATAAGATGGGGAAGTATTTGCATGTAGCCTAAGCACATCCTCCAATGTACTATAATTATCTCTAGATTACTTAAAATACTTAATGCAATGTAAATGCTATGTAAGTAGTTGTTACACTGTATTATTTAGGGAATAATGACGAGCAAAAAAAGTCTGCACATGTTCAGTGAAAAGGTAATCATTCCATTTTTTTCCTGAATTTTTTTAATCCATGATGAGTTGAATCCATGGGTGCAGAACCCATGCACATGGAGGTCCAACTATATATCAAATATCATATTTAATGGTGTATTTTCTAGTATTTAATCTAATTACTGGCAACATGGCACACAACAAGCATATCAGAAGTTTCTGATATTTGTTTTTTGAATTTATTTAAAGCAATCTGGGAATGCCTCCTTTAACGAGGATTGCTGAGAACAAAGTCTAAAAAGGCCAACTCCATTTATAAAGAGTAACTCTGATCCAAAAGTTTAAGGACAGATGGGTTGTGTAATGGGTTATTTCAATGATAGGAGGAATGCAAACATACAATTCTGTACTCATTTATATTTTAATAGCATTATACTGTTTTAACTATCCTCATCTTGTATGTAATCTCATTGTATATTAGAATACTACTACTAGGGCAATAAAGAAGAATAGATAAATACGGTCAACTTTTTGCTTTTGTTTTGTTTTGTTTTTGAGACAGGCTCTCACTCTGTTGCCCAAGTTGGAGTGTACTGATGAGATCACGGCTCACTGCAGCCTCGACCTCCCCAGATCAAGCAATCCTCCAACCTCAGCCTCCCAAATAACTGGACTACAGGCTGAACTGTCATGCCTGAGTAATTCTGTTCTTGCTGTTGCTGGAAAGAGAGGGTCTCACTCTGTTGCTCAGGCTTCTCTCAAGCTCTTAGTTCAAGTCATCCTTCCACCTAAGCCTCTAACAGTGGTGGGACAATAGGCATAAGCCACTATGCCAGGTCTAAATACAGCCAATTCAACTGAAGTTTAAATTATTTGTGTTTCACTCTCTTTCATTATAAGAATAATCTGTGTCTTAAAATGTCTTCTTGAACATGAATTACTTTATGATTGCCCCTTCATAAGAATAGTTCTTAAGGTTTAAGGATAATTCACAAAAATATGAAAATTCCTTCATAAAAGTGACTTGAATTAATAGAAGGAATACTAGATACAGGCAGTGGATAATCAAATTTTAAGTGAATTATCTTATTCTGTCCTACAATTGTAAGAGAAAGTGATCCTCCCACCTCAGCCTCTCAAAGTACTGGGAATTGTAGGTGTGAGCCACCATGCCTGGCATAAATATGGCCAATAATTTAAACTTCAGTTGAATTGGCTGTTCTTATAAGTTTATGAGAGAAATATGTTTCTCTTATAGTTGTGAGGACTGGATGAGATAATGCACATACAACCTCCACTAATAGGGTAGAATCTCCACCCCGAACAGCAGGTCTAGCGTTGCTATGCCCAAGTTTCCCACTGGCTGTATCTTCCATCCCTCAAGGTATAAGACAAAACACCGGGAGATACCATCCCCATACCTACTCCAGCACAGACTTGTAGAGCCTGTGCGAGTGCTAGAGAAGCCACTGTCAACTCCTTTGCGGTGATGCAGAGATTCATCTAGGAGGACTGACAGTCCGTAAAAACTGAGAGCTTTGCTCAATGCCTCACATTAATAACTGATTTTGAATCGGTCATGAAAAGGTACATTCCCAAGGGCATTGTCAAAAACAATGGAGACCTTGGTTAGGAACATTAAAGAGGAGCTTGGAATCTTTAGCCTGCTTTGTAGCAACAAATAAACTTCTGACAGCCAGCTAGAAGGCGGTGTATCTGTGCTAGCCTGCACCCGCTCAAGAGCAATCAAGGTGGAATGTGGACAAATTTGTAAGCACTCCCCAAGCTAACCACTGATTCATAAATAAAGAGCCTTTAGCCCTACTGGCTGAAGAGCTAAAGCACAAATTCTGAGTGAACACTGCGTGAACAATAAATTATTCTGTTCCAGGGAGTGATTCCTAGAAGCTAAGTCACAATCATCTCCGGTGATCTGGGAGACTGACCATGCACTGCCGTAGCAGTAACCAGAGAGAGGAACTCTGAGCTGTTAGTCCACTGAATGTGGGACATAATTGTCAACTTCCTGATCCGTGAAAACAGTCTGCAAGCCACTCACACATTGAATGGTAAAGGATAAAAATCTAAATAACTAGGAAGGTTTAGCCACAACTTTCAAAATACCAATTTAGGTAGAAATAGAGATAAATAGATACGAATATTGCTGAGTTTCATGTTTAGCTGAATTCATAGTAAATATTTATCATTGTGAATATGTTCATCTCAGAAGCGAAAAGCATACCTACTCTCAGATGAAGGTTGTATATATATATATATATATATATATATATATATATATATATACATTTATATGTGTGTTCATGTATATAATATATATATATTTCAAAGCAGTCGTTCACATGTATATTTTTCAATTAGTAAGCTAATTTTCCAAGCACTATTTTTCATATATATATATATATATATATATATATATATATGTAGACCCAGCACTTTTAGAGTCTGAGGTGGGAGGATCACTTCAGCCAGGAGTTGGAGAGAAGCCTGGGCAACAGGGTGAGACCCTGTCTCTCCAACAACGGCAACAAAAAAATTACTCAGCCGTGACAGTTCAGCCTGTATCCAGCTATTTGGGAAGCTGAGGTTGGAGGACTGCTTGATCTGGAGAGGTCGACCCTGCAGTGAGGCGTGATCTTACCACTGCACTCAAACCTGGATGACAGAGTGATAACCTGTCTCAAAAACAAAACAAAACCAAACAAAAACAAAAAGCTGACTGTATTTATCCATTCTTCCTTATTGCTCTAATAGCTGTATTCTAATATACAATGAGATTGTAAACAAGGTGAGGATGGTTAAAAGCGTATAATGCTATTAAAATTTAAATGACTACAGAATTGTATGTCTCCATTACCCTTGTCATTGGAATACGGATCCTGTCACCTTGGTAGTCAGCATAGTACCCAGTAGGTAGTTTTTAAAAAATATATCATAATCATTTATTAATGTGGAGAAGATCCTTCCAAAGACAGCTCCAATGTCCTTGTCACGCAGAGGCAGCAGTGGTCAGGAGTTCTGCTGACCAGCGCTTTAGGTGCCTGTTTAAAAGGAAGACATTCTGGAAAAAAACGTCAGGAAACTTCAGAAAATAAACAACAACAACAAACACCTTTTCTTCCAAAATAAGTATTTGCTGACACTCACACCTTCAGGCTGTTGCCCCTGTTGGAAGTGAGAGAATGACTAGTTTCTGGCAGTGTGACACCATGAGCATGCTCCTAGGCTAGTAGAGCAGATGGAAGAGCTCCCTCCAAAAGAGGCTCCCTGCAGCCATCCCCTTTTTTCTTCAGAAAATGTGTATCTTTCTTTTCAAGCCACGACTTCAAGTCTTACTTTGTTCCTACTCTTAGAAACAGTCAAAAAGAGCCCCACACCGGCCATTTTATGAATCAATGTAATTTTAAAGCAGAGGGATAGTAAAGCATTATTTGTCTCTCTGGCCTCGGTTCCTTTTCCGCATACTGCAATCATTCAACTACATCTTACACTCTACCATGTCCACGACACTGCTTATGACTAGTGACTAGAAGACTGAACATCACTTGTGCCCAAGTGCAGATAGAGAGAATGTTGTCTGGTCACATTACCACTTTAGTGGAAGGCACTCTTTTAAAATTCATCAGCCAGGTCTGCTATTATAAACACTGGGTCAAAACCGTGGTTGACTTCAAAGTGTTCTCAGAAAGTCTGATATTACACTATTGAAAGACAGTTTTCCATCTGAAAACCTGAATGGTGGTAACCCTCAATTGGCCCCTGCATTTCCTCTGAGCTGAAGCAGCCAAGAGATGGAATCATTTGCATGAGGAGTTCTTACTGCCACTACAGTTGTTAGAAAATATGGAATGATCCAACAGTGCTCCACATCCTTTCCAGCACCTGTTGTTTCCTGACTTTTTAATGATGGCCATTCTAACTGGTGTGAGATGGTATCTCACTGTGGTTTTGATTTTCATTTCTCTGATGGCCAGTGATGATGAGCATTTTTTCATGTGTTTTTTGGCTGCATAAATGTCTTCTTTTGAGAAGTGTCTGTTCATGTCCTTTGCCCACTTTTTGATGGGGTTGTTTGTTTTCTTCTTGTAAATTTGTTTGAGTTCATTGTAGATTCTGGATATTAGCCCTTTGTCAGATGAGTAGGTTGCAAAAATTTTCTCCCATTCTGTAGGTTGCCAGTTCACTCTGATGGTAGTTTGTTTTGCTGTGCAGAAGCTCTTTAGTTTAATGGGATCCCATTTGTCAATTTTGGCTTTTGTTGCCACTGCTTTTGGTGTTTTAGACATGAAGTCCTTGCCAACGCCTATGTCCTGAAGGGTATTACCTAGGTTTTCTTGTAGGATTTTAATGGTTTTAGGTCTAACATTTAAGTCTTTAATCCATCTTGAATTAATTTTTGTAGAAGGTGTAAGGAAGGGATCCAGTTTCAGCTTTCTACATATGGCTAGAAATACGAACACTTTTACACTGTTGGTGGAACTGTAAACTAGTTCAACCATTGTGGAAGTCAGTGTGGCAATTCCTCAGGGATCTAGAACCAGAAATGCCATTTGACCCACCATCCCATTACTAGGTATATACCCAAAGGACCATAAATCATGCTGCTATAAAGACACATGCACACATATGTTTATTGCGGCACTATTCACAATAGCAAAGACTTGGAACCAACCCAAATGCCAACAACGACAGACTGGATTAAGAAAATATGGCACATATACACCATGGAATACTATGCAGCCATAAAAAATGATGAGTTCATGTCCTTTGTAGGGACATGGATGAAACTGGAAAACATCATTCTCAGTAAACTATCGCAAGGACAAAAAACCAAACACTGCATGTTCTCACTCATAGGTGGGAATTGAACAATGAGAACTCATGGACACAGGAAGGGGAACATCACACTCCGGGAACTGTTGTAGGGTGGGTGGAGGGGGAAGGGACAGCATTAGGAGATATATCTAATGCTAAATGATGAGTTAATGGGTGCAGCAACACAACATGGCACATGGATACATATGTAACAAACCTGCACATTGTGCACATGTACCCTAAAACCTAAAGTACAATAATTAAAAAAAAATATATATGGAATGATCCCTCTGCCTTCCAGGTGATTGAAAGCTATGCAAAACAGGGTTGTTTCTTACAGAGAGTAAGGAAGCAACAGGTAAGAAATCTTTTAAGGCATAAATAACATAAAAGGGCACACATTTTAAGACACATTCACATGACATTATACTGCAAAAAAAATAAAGAATGATTTTCTCTGATTTGAATTAAGATCCTTCACACAGTTCACTCCCGGGCCTGTTTTGTGCAGTTGGTTACAGGCTTGAAGTCAGAAGATGACTGGTTGTTTGCACATCCTCTGGTTTCCTGGGGCCACTGGAGGACATCTGAGGTGCTGTCCAAAGGAACACCAGGCGGAGGCCATGATGTCTTTTCAACACCGTCCTCTGAGATAGGTGGAAAAACAAGAGGATTCTAACGTAAATTGTTGCTGTCTGTTTCTGAATTGACACAGCTGTCTCCTCTGCTGAACTCTTCTGGATTTTCTGTGCGAACGCAGCTGACATCGTTTCTATTATCCTGACAGCACTTTTTTCCTCCTCTGTAATAACACACTTTGTGGATGAACCAAAATCACCAAAAACTGCCACAGATACTGTTACAGGGCCACTCAAAATAACAACAACGCTATTGTTGGCAAGGGATTGGTAGAAACCCAAAAGAGAGGAGTTAAGAGAAAGAATTGTCAAAGTCCCCTGATGAATCTTTATATGTTCCATGTTTCTATCCTACTGTTTTCCATTATGCAACCATGAGCTATGAGTGGTCACAGGTTTGGCAGAACAATGTAGTTCTACAGGTCCACCACGTTTCTGGACCGTAGAGAGTGGCTCAGAAGTAAAATAAGGTGCCAAGTCTGAACTCATGGAAGAGCAGAGAATCATGACAGTAACATACAGCAGTGTCCATATGGGTCCAAGATTCACATGCAGAGTGCCAGATTACAGAAGCAGGCAAGGCAGGCTTCCAGAGCAAAACCCAGGCCTTGGTTCACTTTCCAAGGTACTACAGTTCAGGGTAATCAGATGCATTCCTTAACCTTGACTCCTTTCTGCTTACTAAAGACTTTGATCAGTCTTCATGCTGTCCACAGGGAGTCTCCAAAAGTCAGAGTAACAGTTGGCTCACATCTTCAGTGATTCAAGTCAGCAAGGTGTATATGATTGTGCTTCTGGGAGGAAAGCAGAGAAGCCACTTTCTGTACTTACAGTGGAGTTCACTTCAGTGCTGTAAACATCACCGCAGTCCTGCTTGTAATAAAGTGCAGACTAGCAATCTGCCTTTGGGTTGAGCTGGTCTCCTACAATATAAGCTGTTAAGTCATGTCTTGATTTTAGATCTCTCGGCCGGGCGGGCTAAGCATCCAGAGTCCCTATGGGGCCGCCGGCTGGGAAAGCCACCCTGAGGTCCTTCCCTCCGACGCCCGCGGCGACTACTATGGTGGCGGCTATGGCGGCAGCGGCTGTGATCCGAAGGGGTCCCTCCACGCACCACGCAGGGCAGAGGAGGGCGCCTTGTCTTGCAGGCCAGGACGCAGGCGCTGGGTAGGTCAGGCGGGCGCTGGGTCCTGGTTCTTCTGGCACCTTGACTCTGGAGCCCGGCATCAGGGTTCAGGGTAGGGGACGTGGGGCGCGACCCCGCGGCAGCGCTCCTCCAGGGGGAGGGGAGTGGACATGAAACCCGGCGGGTTCAGGGCTGCCCAGAGCACGCCAGGAGCAAGAGGAGGGATCCTGTGAGAGACAAGCGAGGCCGGTTGTAGAGTCCGCCTCCAATAAGTAGCTTTTTACGCCCATCCCTCTCCCTCCACTCAGAAGTAGACCACAGAGTCTATTTTGCCCATACTGATGTCTCTCTGTCTTCTGTGCTTAGCTCCCAATTATAAGTGAGAACATACACCATTTAATTTTCTGATCCCGCATTAATTTGCTTAGGATTACAACCTCCAGTTCCATTCCCATTGCTGTAAGAGAGTTGGTGTGCCCAGAGTAAAGTCCTCCATTTAAGCTCCCATTCACAATTACACTGACTCCACTGAGAACCTTATGGTGAAGATGGGAACAGCCACTGCTGAGACCGCCATGGCTCAGTAAGCCTCCATGAACACTTCCATTTATCTCATTTGCTCCTGAGAGAATTGTGTATTATTACATCATCTGCCCATTAATATCTGATCCTTGATAGAGGTATCCTGGAGGGTCATATTTCTGTATGATATTCTGCTGGCGATTCTTCCACAGGCATGTTTCAATGAAAACCATAAGAATGAGGCCCAAGACACCCAGCATACAGCTAAGGATCAGATTTAACATGTCACTGCTTCTGTCAGGGCTGGTTGCTGGCCTCGCATTTCCTTCATTTCCTGAGGAATTCAGAGGGGGACTCAAGCCTTTCGGACACTCAGAAACTCCAGGAGCACATTACACTTTAGTCTCGCAGATCATGACATTGCTAAACTCACTTTCTTCTTCACGGAAGCACTGCATTTTTTAATGCCATAGGAAGTTTCTGACAGCAGATGGCCAATCATGTGCCACTCCTTTGAACCTTCTGTAACATCCCTCTTATAAACATTGTCATCATTATCTGTTGGTCAGTAATAGATATAAAAGAATGGAAGTGTTGTTGTTACTTCATGGAATGCATGTCCACTTTAGCACTATCTGAGTAACGATGACAGCCTCTGTGTATACAATGTGAGGTCCGTTATTGCACAGTTGGAAAAAAGTCTGGGGAACCCAGTCACCTGATAAGGATGAGACGCTGATCTCTGAAATCTCTCTTCATAATGGTTGATAGCAGTGACCCAAAATTTATATGTTGAACCTGGTTCTATACTACAAACTTGCACAGAAATTTTGGAAGGAAGGATATGTTCAGCTGCCACCAGCCAGTCACTGGTCCTCATCCATTTATATTTGACCTTGAAGGCAGCGATTGAAGAATTTCCAGTTGCCCAAGGAAATCAAGTGACATAGACCAACGTCTCTGATGCAGTGGAGATAATCAGGTGATCTGGTGTCTCTGGAGCACCACCGTGCCTAGATGAATCTGTAAGCACCACTCCAAAATTGTTGTTTGCAGCTTCTGAAATGGCAGGATACTTGGGGGTGCCTACGGGTTGAGAGGATGTCTAGGTGCTTTTTGATGATGCTGTTTTTTCTTTGCTGGTTCAGAAGGTAAGCATGGCAGGTGGGTTTTCACTTGCATCACTTCTTGCTACCATCAAGAGTTCATAAAGACCAGATTGCTCCATTTCAGCTAAATGAAGCTCACTTTCACTTCCTGGGATTCAAACCCTGTGCCAACTTCCCATCACATCAACTTCATAGTCCAGATTTTGATACTTCACAAAATAGGCATTGATGGGCAGTCCACTTTCCTTGCCTGCCCTCTACACCAGGTTGTATGTATCTGGTATGGGGGTCTGTAGGGTTTCCATTTGGTGGGGACCTCAGGAACAGAGATACCACTAGCATTTTTCTCTGATGGTGATTCCACTGCACTGGGATGTACTTTCTCTGGAAACGAGCTGAATAATCCAGTTTCTGAACCATCTCTTATTTTTTTTCATTATTCTGAGTAGCAACAAAGAGTGCGACTATTTCTCCTTTTGTTTGTTTCAAAAAGAACAACCATGAGACGTGGTTCTGCCTGCATGATACCATGTTCATCTGTAGCTTCACAGATGTATTTCTCCACATGCTCCTGCATCACGGCCTGAGTATGTAGAGGGCTCAAGCCAAATTGGGAGATGATGAACTAGACAGGCTCTAGGTCCAAGATTCAAGGTCTTGGTAAGTGTGACTTTTGGGATTTAGATCTAAGGACTTAAGAGAGATGGCTGGTTATCAATCCATGGCTGTCATACCAACAAATGACTGGACCCAACAGCCTGGTGGCATTGAAGGACAGAGCAACAACGTCTCCGTCTACCCCTTTTGTTCTTGCTGGTGCCAAAATTATAACTCGCTTGAATCCATTGCCTTTTTCTATTTCAAGTCTTCCAGTAGACTGCATAAATCCAATCTCATTATCTGCTAAACACTGATGTAGCCTAGTATCTTGCATAATAACCCCACTGAATTTCAGTCAATTTCCTGCAGTTCAATGTCTTGAGGAAGGGTGATTAGGCTGTGCATTATGAAACCAGTTATGGTTGGCAGCTGGGTTCCTACAAACATCAGAGATAAAGTGTTCTGTGGAAAATAGAGACACTATCTGATCCTGTAGTCCCTTAGAGTAGGAACGTGTTCAAGTACATTAACCATGGATGCCACATGTTTTACATCTCCAGAGTTGTTTCCCACCATGCAGGAATCGTTTCCAGAGTCCGCTGGGTCAATGCTATCTATGGCAAGATGAGAATACAACCTTCTCCCGTTGCTTCCCGGGGCAATATCCTGCCTGTTCTTTAGCCAACACACTTGAGGATCCAGGACCCCACTAAACACACACTCCAAAGGTACAGGGCTATGTGAATGACAACAAATACCTGTGAACGAGCAGGGGAAGAATGCAAAAATCATCTGAAGAAAGGTGATTCACAAAGAGCTTTTGGCCAGTGGGTTCAACTTTTAATTCATGTGTGGCCGGATTATAAGCTACACATTTGTATGATCCCTTGTCCTCTAAGGATACATTCAAAATCTAAAGATGTTCTTGTGGAGGGTTTAAATAATTCTTTGTGGAATGCTTCAGCCTCTTCCCCCGGATTTTAGCGTACACCTCAGCTTTGGGGTTACTCTCTGGTACCCTGCAGCCAATGAAACCAGCACCTATATTATTTTGCTGTGATAAAATGCTTTGTGGATGAATCAAAATCACCAAGAACTGCTGTGGATACTGCTCCAAGGCCACTTACAACAACATCGACCTATTGTTGAAAATGCATTGGCAGTAACCCAAAAGGGAGAAGTTGAGAGAAAAAAATTGTCAAAGTCCCCTGATGAATCTTAATATATTCCATGTTTCTATTCTATTTTTTCCATTATGTGACCTTGAGATGTGAGTGGTCACAGGTTTAGCAGAACAATACAGTTCTACAGGTCCACTATGTTTCTGGATGGCAGAGGGTAGCTCAGAAGTGAAATAAGGTGCCACGTCTGAACTCCCAAAAGAGAAGAGAATCGTATGAGTAACAGACGGTGGTGTCCATAAAGGGCCAAGATCTGGATGCAGAGCGCCAGATTACAGAAGCAGGCAGGACAGGCTTCCAGAGCAAAACCCAAGCCTTGTTCATTTTCCAAAATACTGTAGTCCAGAGTAAGCAAACACATTCTTTAACCTTGACTCCTTCCTGCTTACTAAAGACTTTGATCAGGGACAGTCTTTCTTTTTTATTTTATTTTATTTTCTGCACACAAAACAATAAACATTTTCTAAAAGGACATACAAACAAAAAGATGCATATCAAACTTATTAGGAAGGTTGCACATGGGAAGACGGGGAATAGAAATAGGGGGTGGGAATTAAAGAAAATAAACGAGAGAGGGACTTTGTATGGATCAATGATAATAACTCAATCCTCTATTTGACAAAGAAGAAGGAGAAGGAAGAGGAAGAAAAAGAAAATGGGATAAAGGATCAGAAAGGGAGGAAAATAGAAAAAATTAGAGTATGACTCCAGGGTAGACCTGTTTTGTTGTCGCTTGATTCATTGGTTGGTTTGACAGTTGTATTTTTCATATGTTTCACCATGTTGGCCAGGCTGGTCTCGAGCTCCTAGCCTCAAGAGATCAACCCGCCTCAGACTTCCAGAGTACTGGGACTACAGGCGTGAGCATCCACATCCAGCCCCCACATTGCTTCTGGCCTCTGTGGTAGACCTCCCAGACGGGGCGGCTGGGCAGAGGCACTCCCCACATCCCAGACGGGGCAGCCAGACAGAGGTGCTTCTAACTTCCCAGACGGGGCAGCCGGGCAGAGACTCTCCTCACACCCTACACGGGGTGGCGGCCAGGCAGAGGGGCTCCTCACTTCCCGGATGGGGCGGCTGGGCAGAGGTGCTCCTCACATCCCAGACGATGGGTGGCCGGGCTGAGGTGCTCCTCACTTCCCAGACGGGGCGGCCGGGCAGAGGCGCTCCTCACATCCCAGAAGGGTCGGCCGGGCAGAGGTGCTCCTCACATCCAGACGATGGGTGGCCGGGCAGAGGCGCTCCGCGCTTCTTCCCAGATGGGGTGGCCGGGCAGAGACGCTCTTCACTTCCTAGATGGGGTGGCAGTCGGGCAGAGGGGCTCCTAACTTCCCAGACGGGGCTGCGGGGCAGAGGCGCTCCTCACTTCCCAGACGATGGGTGGCCAGGCAGAGGCGCTCCTCACTTCCCAGACAGGGCGGCCGGGCAGAGGCGCTCCTCACATCACAGATGATGGGTGGCCGGGCAGAGGTGCTCATCACTTCCCAGGTGGGGCGGCCGGGCAGAGGCGCTCCTCACTTCCCAGATGGGGCGGCCGTGCAGAGGCGCTCCTCACATCCCCGAAGGGGCGGCTGGGCAGAGGCGCTCCTCACTTCCCAGACGGGGTGGCTGGGCAGAGGTGCTCCTCACTTCCCAGATGGGGCGGCCGGGCAGAGGAACTCCTCACTTCCCAGAGGGGGCGGCCGGCCAGAGGCGCTCCTCACTTCCCAGAGGGGGCGGCCAGGCAGAGGCGCTCCTCACTTCCCAAATGGGGCGGCCGCGCAGAGGCGCTCCTCACATCCCAGAAGGGGTGGCCACGCAGAGGCACTCCTCACTTCCCAGATGGGGCGGCCGGGCAGAGGTGCTCCTCACTTCCCAGACGGGGCGGCCGGGCAGAGGCGCTCCTCACTTCCCAGATGGGGCGGCCACGCAGAGGCACTCCTCACTTCTTCCCAGATGGGGCGGCCACGCAGAGGCACTCCTCACTTCTTCCCAGATGGGGCGGCCAGCCAGAAATGCTCCTCAATTCCTAGATGGGGTGGCGGCCGGGCAGAGGGGCTCCTCACTTCCCAGACGGGGCGGCTGGGCAGAGGCACTCCTTACATCACAAACGATGGGTGGACGGTCAGAGGTGCTCCTCACTTCCCAGACGGGGCGGCCGGGCAGAGGCGCTCCTCACTTCCCAGACGGAGCGGCCGGGCAGAGGTGCTCCTCACTTGATCAGGGACAGTCTTCATGCTGTCCACAGGGTGTCTCCCAAGATGAGAGTAACAGCTGGCTTACATCTTCACTGATTCAAGTCTGCAAGGTGAATACACTTGTGCTTGGGAGGGAAAGCAGAGAAGCCACTGTCTGTTCTTAGCCTGGAACTCACTTCAGTGCTAAAAGCACATCATAGCAGTTCTGCTTGCAATAAAGTCGAAACTAACAATCTGCCTTTGGGTTGAGCTTTTCTCTTTCAAAATAAGCTGTTAAGTCATGCCTTGATTTTAGGTCTCTCCACGGGGCGGGCTAAGTATCTAGAGCTCCCCTGTGGCAGCCAGCTGGGAAAGCCATCCGTGTGTCATGCCCTCCGGTGTGAGGCAGTGGCCATGGTGGCGGCTGTGATCTGAAGGGGCCCCTTCAGGCCCGACAGGGGGCAGAGGAGTTTGTGGTGCCTCCCACGCCAGGACAGAAGCGCTGGTAGGGTGAGCGGGCCGTGAGGTCCCAGGTCTCCTTGCACTGAGTGACCTCAACAGGAAACCAGGGCTCAGGGGAAGGTAACTGGGTTGGGGGTGGGGTGCGGAGTGACAGGACCCATCCCTGTGGCAATGCTACTCTGAATGGAGGCCTGCCTACAGGTAACCAGGTGGTCACAAGGCCCAACAGGAGCAGGAGAGGAGCAGGAGGAGGAGCGATCCCAGAGAGTGACAGGCAAGGCAGGCTGTAGAGACCGCCCCCAGTCGGTATTTTTTTAACCCGTCCTTCTCCCGCCACCCTCAAGTAGTCCACAGACTCTATTTTTCCCATATTGATGTCTATGTGTGTTCAATATTTAGCTCCCCCATGTAAGCGAGAATATACAGCATTTGGCTTTCTATCCCGCATGAATTTGCTTAGGATTAAGGCCTCCATCTCCATCCACATTTTTGTAAAGGACGTGATTTCATTCTCTTTACGGCTCTATAGTATTCCATGGTGTATATGTACCATGTTTTATTTATAAAGTCTAACATTGATGGACTCCTGGGATGATTAGGTCTGTGCTATTTTAAATAGTGCCACCATGAACATAGGAGAGTATGTGTCTTTTTGGTAGAATGATGTATTTTCTTTTGAGTATATATTCAGTAATGAGATAATTGTATCAAAAAGTAGCTCCGTGTTCAGTTCTTTGAGAAATCTCCAGATTGTTTTCCATAGTGGGTGCACTAATTTACATTTCTTGCTCTACTTTTAGTTCACAAAATTTCTACTAGACTCAGCTCAGGGCGGCAGCCCTGACTGCAGCAGGTGCTGGGGCTTCCCTAAGTAGATACTGTGCACAGGTAAAGAGAGTGCTCAGATCCCAGGGTTGTGAGAAGAGAAGCAGAGGAAGGAGTTAAGGAGAAGGCCACATTTGGATGCCCTGAGGAGGGATGACAGGCAGATGTAAGGAAGGTGGTACTGTGCTCATCACTGGTGACATCCTCCTAGTTCCAAAATCTCCTGGAAGGCAGGAAGCCTCACAATTCCCAAGCATGCTGCAGTTCTGGAGGGCACAGGGCTACTATTCTTCCCAGCGTGACTCTCTTTTCTCCCAATAAACATGGGACTCTGAAGCCAGGAGTCAGAATGAATTATCTTCCACCCACACAACGCTTAAACCTTCGATTTATGATTGAATTACACACACACACATGCGCAGGCACACACATGCATCCATCTCTGTAATAAAACGTCCTTAGCTAATGCTAGACAGATCTGTGATCTGCGATTATCTCTACCCTTTTGGGCAACAAGAATAGTGAATTGATTGACAAAATTGATTGACTCCTGGAAAGTAGTGTAAAAATGTAATATACATGTAATACACATGGTGTACTCCCCAAGGGACATTAGCAGCAACATTCCCCTAGAATATTACAAATCATATCAGAGGGGGTGTACACCCATAATGTACATAGTTTGTAAAATTAGGAGCAGCATCTCCCTATGATATTATGAATAATATCACAGAATGTGAACACACATGGCTTATACCCCATGTGATGTTAGGAGTTACATCCTTCTAGTATGTTAGGAATAATACCACAAAAGTGTTCACACATGGATAACAGCATATGTAATATTAGGATTAACATGCCTCGAAAATAACATCACAGGGGGTGTGCACACATAAAGTACATGCCCTGTGAAATTGGGAGTACATTTCCCTGACACATTACGAGTAATATCAGAGAGTGTACACCTTCTGTGACATTTGGAGTAATGTCCCCTGGATAGTATGAATAATATCACAGGGTGTACATCCCTTGTGACCTGAGGAGTAACATCTTTCTTGGATAATGCAAATAATATCACAAAATGTACAGCCCCTGTGGCATTAGGAGTAACATCCACCTAGGATATTAGGAATAACATCACAGGAAGTATACCCCGTGTGACAGAAGGAGTAACCTCCCCCAAGGATATAATGAACAAATACAGAGGATGTACACGTATTGTGACATTAGCAGTAACATCCATTAAGGATATTATGAAAAGTATCACATTGTGAACACCCCCTGTGATATTAGGAGTAACATCCCCCTACAATATTGGGAACAATATCACATGGTGTACATTCCTTGTGACATTAGAGGTAACGTTTCTTTAGGATATTATGAATAATATTACAAGATGTACAGCCCCGTGATATTAGGAGTAACATTTCCATAAAATATTATGAATAATATCACCGTGTGTACACCACGGGTGACGTTAGGAATACAAAACTATTAGGAATAACTTCACAGGGTGTACATCCTCTGTGACATTGGGAGTACCATCTTTCTAAAATATTACAAATAATATCGCAAAAGCTACACTCCCTGTGACATTAGAAGTAACATCCACCTGGGATATTATGAATAATATCACAGGGAGTACACCCCCTGTGACATAAGAAGTAACATCACCCGAGGATATAAGAAATAATATCGGATTGTGTACACGCATGGTGACATCAGTAGTAACATCCTTTTAGGATATTACGAATATTATCAGAGTGTGAACACCTTCTGTGACATTAGGAGTAACATCATCCCACAATATTGGGAATAATACCACACGGTATACACCGCCTGCGACATCAGTGGTAACATTTCTTTAGGATATTACGAATAATATGACAGAGTGTACAGCCCGTGTGATATTAGGAGTGACATATCCAAAAAACCTTACAAATAATATCACTGTTTGTACACCTCGTGTGACATTAGGAGTAACATCCCCCGAAACTATTACGCATAACTTCACAGATTGCACACCCTCTGTGTTATTAGGAGTTAACCTCTTCCTAGAATGTGAAAGATAACATCACAGGATGTACACCCCCTTGACATGAGGAGTAACATCACTCTAGGATATGATGAATAATATAACAAAGTGCACACAATTTGTATGGTAGGAGGAACATCACTCTGGGATACTACGAATCACAGCACAGAAAGCACACCCCCGGTGACAATAGGAGTAATATCCCTTTAGGATATTACAAATAATATCACAAGGTTTACACGCATTGTGACATTAGTAACAATATCCAGCTAGTATATTGTGAATAATATCACAGGGTGTACACATTTGTGACGTTAGGAGTAACATCCCCCTAGAATATTACGAATAATATCACAGGGTGTACACACCCTGTGACTTAAGGAAAATCATTCCCCTGGATTACCACGAATAATGTCACAGGATGTTAAAACCCTGTGCCAATAGGAGTAATATACTTCTAGGATATGACGAATAATACCACAGGGTGTACACCCACTGTCACATTAAGAGTCATTTTTCCTAAAATATTATGAATAGTATCATAGGGTGTACACACATAGAGAACACCTGCTGTGATATTAAAAGTTATACCTCCCTGGGATATTGTGAACAATATCACAGGGTGTACATCATGTATGAACACCCACTGTGATTTTTAAAGCAATATCTCCTTAGGATATTACAAATAGTATCAATAGGTGTACACACCCTATGACATTAAGATAACGTCCCTTTAGGGTATTCCAAATAATATCCCACAGGGTAGACCCCATATGACATTAGGAGTAACATCTTCCTTGGATATTACGAATGAGATCACAGGGTTGGCACCTCATGTGATTTTAAAAGTAAAATCCCCCAGGAATATTACTAATAATAACACAGGGTGTACACCCTTGTGATATTAGGATCAACATCCTCCTAGGATATTACGAATAATATTCAGAAGGTGTACATACAGAAGGTGACATTAGTAGTAATATCCCACTAGTATAGTGTGAATAATATCACAGGGTATACACACCTGTGACATTAGGAGTAACATCCCCCTGGAATATTCTGAATAATATCGCTGTGTTTACACCTCCTGGGACTTTAGGGGTATCATCCCGCTAAAATATTACATAAATAACTGTAAAATTATGAGCATCTCCCTAAGGTATTATGAATAATACCACAGGATGTGTACACACGTGGCATATACCCCACGTGATGTTAGGAGTTACATCCTTCTAGTATGTTAGGAATAATACCACAAAGGTGTTCACACATAGTTAACAGCATATGTCATATTAGGATTAACATCCCTCGAGAATATTTCAAAGAACATCACAGGGGCGGTGCACACATGATGTACATGCCCTTTGAGATTACGAGTACATTTCCCTGACACATTTCACGTAATATCACAGTGTTTACACCTTCTGTGACATTTGGAGCAACGTCCCCTATGATAGTACGAATAATATCACAGGGTGTAAATCCCCTGTGACCTGAGGAGTAATATCTTTCTAGAATACTACGAAGAACATCACAATGTGTACACCCCCTGTGTCATTAAAAGTAAAATTCCCCTAGGATATTATGAAAAATAACGCAGGAAGTACACTCCGTGTGACATTAGAAATAATATCCCCTGAGGATAAAGCGAATAAAGTCAGAGAGTGTACATGCGTTGGGACGTCAGTAATAATATCTCTTTCAGATAATACGAATAATATCAAAGGGTGTACACGCATTGTGAAATTAGTAGTGAACTCCCGCTAGTATATTACGAATTTTATGACAGGGTGTATATGCCCTGTGACGTTCATAGTAACGTTTTCCTAGAATATTACAAAGAATATTAAAGTGGGTACAGGACCTGTGATTTACGAGTAACATTTCCATAGAATATTACACTGTGTGTACGCCCCGTGTGACATTAGGAGTAACATCCCACAAAACTATAACGAGTAATTTCACACCCTCTGCGACATTAAAAGTAACATTTCCCTAGAATATTATGATAATATCAACAGAGTGCACACCCCCTGTGATATAGGGAGTAACATCTTATAAAGACAATACGAGTAATTCTATAAGGTGGACAAACCCTGTGACATAAGGAGTAAAATCCCTCTAGGACATTACGAATATCAAAGGGAACACACGCCGTGTGAAAATAAAAGTAACCTCCCCTTAGGATATTACGAATAATACCACAAGGTGTACACACACTGTGACATTATTATTAATGTCCCGCTAGGATATTGTGAATAATATCACAGTGTGTACAGTCCTGTGACATCAGGATGAACATTCCCATACAATATTACGAATAATATAGCAGGGTGTACACCCCGTGTGATTTTGGTAGGGCCATCCTCCTAGAATATGGATAATAATGTCCCAGGGTGTTAACTAAGTGTGGCAGTAGAGGTAAAATCCTAGTAGTGGAGTACTATCACTCCCCTCTCCCCGCCTGGATATTAGGATCCACATGGCAGGGGGGCGGGCAGCTCCCGTGATGTAGGGAGTAATGTCACCCCGCCTATCCCCCCCCAAGATATTACGATCCACGGTGGACACACGGCGTGTTTACGTTATTGTGAGTACTATCTTCTCCGCCTCTGGAGACTACTAACTGTATCATAGACGGGTGTGCATCCTCTGCACGATTTGCAGTATTAGCATCCTCTTCCCCCTGGATATTAACAACAGTATCACAGGAGTGTTTCTACCCACAGCAGCATTGGGTGTAGTATCATCCTCTCCCACGTTGAATTTAGGAATGATATCACTGGGGGCGTGGACACTCCCTGTGATATTGAAAGTAATATCATCCTCTTTTCTCCTGGATCATGGGACCAATATTAATGGGAGCTGTAGGCTCTCTGCAATATTGGGAGTAATGGCATCCTCTCTTCTTTGAATATTAAGGGCAATGTCACAGGGCGGGTGTACACTCTCTGCGATATTGGCAATAATATTATCCTCTCCCCAACCTGCATACTAGGAAAAATATCACAGAGTGGGCGTACACCTTCTGCGATATGAGTAGTAATATCATCTTCTCCCCTTCTGGATATTAGGAACAATATCACTCGGGAGGGTACACTTTCTTCGAGACTGAGAGTAATATCATCCTCTCCGCTTTGAATATTCAGAGAAATATCACAGGGGGGATGTACAGCCCCTGAGGTATTGGGAGTAATATCGGGCTCTTTCACTCCATGGATATTAGGAACAATATCTCAAGGTGGGTTTACACCTCCTGCTACGTGGGGAGTCATATCCTCTCTTTTCCTGGATATTAGGGACAATATCACAGGGTGGGTGTGCGCAGCCTGCTATATTGACTGTAATATCATCCTCTCGCCCTCCGAATATTAGGAACAATATCACAGAAGGGGCGTACACTCCCTGTGATATTGGGAGTAATATCATTTTCTCCTTCCATGAATATCAGGAGCAATATCCCCGGGTGGATGTACACCCACTGCTATGTTGGGAGCAATATCACAGGGTGGGTGAACATCCATAGCGATATTGGCAGTTATTAATATCATGCTCTCCATCCCTGGATATTAGGAACAATATCACGGGGGGGATGAGTGTACAACCCGGCACTATTGGGAGTAATATCATTCTCTCTTATTCTGGATAGTAGGAACAATATCACAGGCGGGGTGTACACCCTCTGTGATATTGGGAGTAATATCATCCTCTCCCAACATGGATATTAGGAACAATCTCACAAGGGGGGCTGTACAGGTCTTTGATATTGGTAGTAATATCATCTCCTCCCCCTTGCATATAAGAAACAGTATGACAGACGGGGTGGACACGCCCCGCGATATGGGGAGTAATATCACCCTCCTCTCCCTCCCTGGATATCATGACCCATGGTGGGCACACAGCATGTTTACCATATTGTGAGTAATATCATCCCCCCCCCCAGAAATTATGAACAATATCACACATGGGTGTACACCGTCTGCAATGTAGGGAGTGATAACATCCTCTCCACCCCTGAATATTAGGAACAATTTCAAAGAAGTGTTTATACCACCTGCGATATTGGGAGTAATACCATCCTCTCCCACGTTGAAATTCAAAACAGTATCACTGGGGGCTTGTCCACCCCATGTGATACTGAAAGTCATATCATCCTCTTCTCTCCTGGATCGCGGGAACAATATCACTGGGGTGGTGTACACTTTCCGCGATATTGGGAGTAATATCCTCTCCGCCTTGGAATATTAAGGACAATATCACAGGGGGGCTGTACACATCCTGCGCTATTAACAATAATGTTACCCTCTCCCGCCCTGCATATTAGGAAAAATATCACAGAGTGGGTGTACACCTCCTGCGACCTGGGAAGTAATATCATCTCCTCTTCTTCCGGAAGTAGGAACAATATCACACGGGTTTGTACACTTTCTGTGATATTGGGAGTAATATCAGCTTCTCCACCTTTGAATATTAAAAACAGCATCACAGAATGGATGTACACCCCCTGCGATATTGGGAATAATATCCCAGGGTGGGTGTCCAGCTGCTGCTGTATGGGGAGTCATATCATCTTCTCCCTTCCTGGATATTATTAGCAACAACATCACAGGGTGGGTGGGCACAGCCTGCGATATTGGGAGTAATATCACCCTCTCCCCCTCCGGATATTAGGAACGATATCACAGAAGGGGCGTACACTCCCTGCGGTACTGGGAGTAATATCATTCTCTTCTTCCGTGAATATTAGGAGCAATATCACCGGGTGGATGTACACCCACTGCTGTATTGGGAGTAACGTCATACTCCACCCCCTGGATATTCAGATCAATATCACCGGGTGGGTGTACACCTACTGCGATATTGAAAGTAATACCATGCTCTCTCCCACCCTGGACGTTAGGAACAATATCATAGGTGGGTATACACCCACTGCGGTATTAGGAGTGATATGATTGTTAATTATCATTTATTTATTATTAACATTAATATTACTTACCAATATCAATATAGAGAAATAATTGCTAACAAAAAGTTTTCATATTATTATTAATATTAATTATTGGTACCCAATATTATTGTTTTCTAATTAATAAGATCAGTATCAATTGTTAATATCAGTCATTATTAATAATTAATATTAATAATTTTATTGTTATCATTAATATAACTATTTAATAATTATTATCATTATTATCGGTATTGATTTTAAATCACTCACTTAACGAAAACTCAGGCTACATACAACTACGTAAAGGGCCTAACATTGTAAGCCCTTAGGGACTGCTTCAACCATTTGCTGACACAATAACACTTTTCAGCAAAGAACCCCTATGGCCCTCAACATCTATTATTACCCTTTATGTTATTGCTCCAACCCTGTCCCTTTCTATCGCTCTCCTATTGTGAACCCCCCTCCCTATACCAGATCGTCTAATTAATTTTAATATAGGCCTCCTATTTTTACTAACCATATCAAGCCTAGCCGTCTATTCCATTCTATGATCAGGGTGAGCAATTAAATTCAAATTATGCACTAATTGGCGCATTACAAGTTGTTGCTCAAACAATTTCATAAGAAGTAACCCTAGTCGTTAACTTGCTATCAATTCTACTGATAAGTGACTCGTTTAACTTATATGCACTCATGGCAATGCAAGAAATCCTCTGACTGCTCCTATCATCATGGCACCTAGATATGATATGACTTGTCTTCACACTAGCAGAAACTAATCGAGTCCCTATATTATATATATGTAATTTCTTATATTATATATAAAATATATTATATAAAATATAAATATATAAATATTTATATTTTATAATATAAATATTATTTATATTTTATAATATAATATTTATATTTAATAATTATTATAGTTATATTATATTTATAATATAAAATATATAATATAACATGTAAATAAAAATATATTTTATATATAATATATATTTTATATAAAATATAAATATACATTTACCTATAATATATTATATGTAATATATAATATATAATTATATATAATTTTTATACCCTCTGTAGAGGGAATTATTTTTGTTTCTATAGCCACCCGTAATAAAATACTATGTCTGTGTCTATAATAAAAATATTAGTGAAAAATAGGATCTATAGTCACATAAGAGATAAAAGAAAGTCTGTTAGTATCAATATATCGATGCATATAAATGGTGTTTGTTTTTACAGGGTTTAGTATAATGCATTCTAGTCTTCTAAACAATTTCCACATTACAGTATGTTTATTTTTCTCTCTTTCATGATTGGAAAGAGTGCAACAATACGCATCCCTATACAATCATCCTTGATTACATCTAAGGGACTTTCTCCAGTAATAAAATTACAGGGTTAATATATTCATATAGGTATTACAAAGTAACCAAACAACATTCCGAATTCTTTCATCAGCAAAGCCCAATGTAATCCTAATCCAGGTAGCCACTCTAATTGATGCAATTAACTCAGATACATAAATATATACATATATATGTATATCTCTGCATGTGTGGATGCACTTAAATGGTTTTAAATACCATCGACTTTTCCTCTCAAACAGTATTTTTGTTGAGAATGAGGTATATTCACTAGTTCATCAAAAATATTTTTAAAATTCTTAGATGATTATGTTTGTTACAGTGACCTGCTGGATTAGAATTAGATCGGGTTTAAAACAATGAAAGAATCTGGGAGAGGGGGCAGAGTGTTGGCTGTTAATTAGCACATGGATCAAAGGAGATTACTGATGTGTTTAGAAGCCACAACATTGACAGAATAAATCCAGAACTAACAATACAATTGTAGATTTCTTTACTGTGGTATTTTCTGCCATCTCTGCTCCATAAGACACACTTTAACCACTTTGTGGTGGTAACTGCAGTATTCTATTTTAGTATAAATAGCATTTTCTCTCAAATACATTCTGTTTCTCTCTCTTTCATCTTCCCTCCCTTCTTCCTTCCAGCTGTATTTTCTCCCTAGAGAACACTAGTAGAATGTTCTCCCAAATTTCAGATTTCAGATACGTATCTGTAAAATAATCTTATGGAGACACATTTTAGTTGCTACTGAATACTTGGTTGTTTACATAAGCTCACAGCATTACTACTGTCCTCCAAAAAATGGTTTCCCACTTCCACAGCAAATCTCAACATTGACTCTGCCATCCAAGTTTATTCTATGCCAATCTGGAAGAATCTAGAAAAATACTTAAATACATTTTAAGTATTCATCATGCACATGTATTGTATTTTATTTTATATATGTTCAGGTGAATATCTTTCTCCACTAATGGTTTGCATTTCAATTCTTGTATCATGTTTTTTGAAACACAGAAGTCGTCATTAATATAAACCAACAAATTTTTTTTAATTGTTAATTTCTGTCCTGGTTAAGAAAGGCTTATGAGAATATTGTATCATGTTCCCCTTACTTTAAGGACTTGAATCTATTTGGAAATGACTGTGTGTGTTTTGAGGTAGGAGTCAATATTTAGTTACTTTTTAAAAAAAAAATTCAATTAATCCAGCATTGTTCTGATCACCTTGTGTATTTCAACGTAGAAGAGCACACTAATAATGCAGGATTATTTATATATGTGGTGAGAATTCCAAAATGAAGCCCAGCATGGAAGGTCAAATGATATTAACTCAAGGGATAGATTAGTACAATGAAACATGATGGATAAGTGCGATATAGTTAGATAAAGAGAAAGAAAAACATTTCGCAGTTATCATTGAGACATCACGCCAAGTTTTTTCATGAAGCGAAAGATCCCGACTGTCTTCCACTGATTTTAACTTCATTCAGACATGTCTGTTATCTATTATTTCACTCAGTGGCAGTCAGAAGTGAAGAAAAGAGAAAACAGAGAATATATTTTATGCCATGATCATGAATAATGATTTTTCAGAAATTAATAAAAAACCAACACATATACTTTTAGTGTTTTTACCGCATTTAATAGTAACACAATAAATGAGTGTTAATAACATTAGGATGCAATTCAAGACATAGAACAGAACCTATCTGTCCTGTTTGATAAGGCACAAGGAAGAGGGCTTTCTGGGATAAAGGGGCTCCCACAGCAGATGAACACATTTCTGATTTGTCTCAGGTCAGAGGGGAATACAGCAAAAGACAGGCCTGAGAGGAGGTGAGAAGGAGCAATTAGGGATGGTGTATATAGGGGAGCTTTGATTAACATCAACAAAGCTCACAGTTCTAGCTTCACAATCCAGGAATAATCCTACATGGCTGGTAGGTCTTGGGACATATTGCAGTGTAATTGGGGAGGTGGTAAAGAGACTGCACTGAATGTCGTTCTTAACACACTCAAGACTAAAGAGTCCCTCCTCTCCATATATATTGCCATTCTGATTCTTCCCTTGCCAATACTTATTACAGACACCAAAAGCCCAATTCCAAGAGTCCCCCACATGGACCTCCCAGTAATATTTGCCGGAGGTGAAAGTCTGAGCACCCCATGCAAGAAAACTTGTAGGTGTTGAAGTGATATGGGGTGCATTTAGACGATCACATCCAATACAAATGCTTCTCAAATCTCCACATTGAAAGATATGACTGTTGGCTTCATTATGATGCAGAGTAATATCTACTGAAAATAAATAAATAAATAAATAAATAAATAAATAAATAAATAAATAAATACAAAGAAAGAAAACATGCATAGGAATGTGTAAATAAGCAAAAATTGTTCTATCAAGAATATAATTTACCAGGAAACGTAAAGTCACAAGGACACTTTTGCTTGTAACTTCTAATAAAATATAGAGATGATTAATATTATCTACAAGACAAACAAAACGCTAACCACAGATATTAAAAGCGTTTTGAAAACTTACACAGTGAGAGCCAAATGTAAGACCAACTTCTTTCAAACCAATTTTCAAAGCAAAATTTGCACATTATATGCCCTAAATGCTATGGCATTTATGCCTGTAGTCCTAGCTACTCAGGAGACTGAAGTGGGAGGATCTCTTGAACCCAGGAGGTGGAGGCCGTGGTGAGCCGTGTTGGTGTCACTGTACTCCAGCCTGGTTGACAGAGTGAGACCCTGTCTCAAAAAGTAAATAAATACATAATAAAGTTTTAAAAAGCGAGCACAGAAAGTCGAATAATGCGTGACCTGACTGATACGAGGAACGTAATATCGTTGAACTCATAGCTGTAGAGAGCAGAACGGTGGTTACCGGAGGCAGGTGCCAGGGAGGGGTTGGGGAGATGTTAGTCAAATGATACCAAATTTCAGACAGGAATGTTTCTAGAGATCTACTGAGCAGCACGGCGACTACAGTGAATATCTATGTATTGCTTACTTGAAAATAGCTGTGGGAGTAGATTTTAAACGTATTCCCATCACAATAAAATCAGGATGTGAGGAAAGGAGTGTGTTAATTAGCTTGATTTGGTTATTCCACAATGTATTCATGTATGAAGCCTCACATTGTACAGCATAAATATACATAATTTTCACTGGTCTATTTAAAATGAAAACTTAAATACATTATAAACTTAAATGAAATAACATACAATAAAAAAGACTTTTATTTGTTAAATCTCCACAGAAGGAGTCTAAGTCATAAAGGAAAATAAAATTCGAGGAGTGGTAAAATCCATCAGAAACGTCCCACTTCAGTGCTTTCCGAAATGTGTCTGACAGAGTGGGCATCCAGTTGTTCACTAACTCCTTGCTTTGGAACAGTTAGTGTGTGCGTATATATGGGTGTGTAGGCTTATACACACAAAGTAAATTAATGCCAATGAAAGCATTCTGATTCTCAGTTGAATTTAGTTATGTATACAAACACACCCCCCCCGCCCCCCACACGCACATTTATCAAATCAGCCACTCCACCAAAACTAGCTACTTAATGTGTCATGTCTCACTGCAGATTCAAAAGAGAAACGTGAATTTAGAGAGGCGTGATGGTTCGTTGTGTCTTGGAGTCCAGTTGGAAGTTGACTGACTGATTGAGACATTGTAGTTGGTTTGTCTGCGTGGAAGAATCCACTTGGACGCTTAATTGAACACCTACTATGTGCGATCGTTTTAAGGCTGCCCATGTGTTGCTTCGTTTATTCCTCACCATGACCTCCTGATCACACTTTGGAGATCAAAAACCAGAAGCGCGCAGAAGTTATTTGTCCAGTGTTACAAATCTAGTAACTGGTGGAATTTGAATGTGCACCCAGATGTGTAATTTTAGAGCCTAAGTGTCTCACCCACCTCACTGTAGTGGCTCTACAGAAAAACAGCTAAACGCGCATTGAGAAGCTGAGGACTTTCAGCTTTGCTTTTACATGTTTTCTATTTTCAATGTTTAAATTCATACCAAGATTGATTGGTCGTCTGCCCCGGGGGTGGGGGAAAAATCGGGTGTGGGAGGGGAGGTTCAGAAAGCCCCACAGAAGGGGAAGATGCCCAGGACAGAAGACTGTCAGAAGGCTGTTGGGTCAGGGGGCTCGCCTTGTTCTCAGAGGCCGTGGAGGTCCAGGTGGGCTGGGGGAGGCGAGTGGTATAAGGCCAGAGTTCTGGGAGGGACAGAGGGATGGGGACAGGCGCGAGGGGCCGCGGCAGGGACTCGGGGGACTGGGAGTGGGGGCTCGGGCCTCGGGGAGCCCATTGGTGGAAGGACAGGGGTCCGGGAGGGGCAGAGGGATGGGGACAGGAGTGACGGCCCGCGGCAGGCACTCCGGGGGACTGGGAGTCAGGGATCGGGATTGGTCTCGGCTTTTGGCCCTGTCCTGCCGCCGGCTGCTCCGGTTTCTCTCGCTTTGCGGGAAGGTGGACAGGGTTAGCGCTCGGGATTGAGGGCAGATTTGGAAGAGGCCTGGGGCTAAGGACAGGCCAGGGCGGCGGGAGAGGCGGACCGGTGGCATCGCTGGATCTGGGCGCGCTGTCGGACCTTCCACATCACCAGCTGCAGGCAGGCGTTTGCGTCCTCGCTGGAGTTGTGCCCATCCTGGCTGTCCTGGATGATGTGTCCCAGGTAGTCGGCCGCGAGATTCCTGAGGGAGCGCTTGTAGGGGAAACCCAGTTAGTGCGGGAAGAGCACGGCCGTGTCCACCACGGTGCTGTGGATGAGCTTCAGGGCCAGCAGATCGCTCTCCAGGCTGTGCCCGATGAGGATGGTTTGGGCGCTGAAAAAGCTCAGCAGGATGGCATGGACTTTGGGCAACGTGATGCTCGTGTTGGCGACGTCGGCCTCGGTCACTCCGGAAAACCTGGTGTTGTAGTCCACGATCTCGTTGTCGGGCTTGACGAAGGTGTCGTACACCACTCGCATGTCGGCGTCCACCACGGTGACGCGGGTCAGCTCTAGGCCGTGCGTGGTGTAGCACATCTCACAGTCCAAGGCGTAGATCCCTGGATAAGCGTCTCTGGAAAACTCTTTCTGGAAGGTCTGCACGAAGCCATCGAGGCTGTCCTTGCGGCCGTCCCGCACGTGCTGCTTTGCCACCTGGCAGCCCACGGAGCCAGGAGCCGCTACACAGCAGGTGTACTGGCTAAGCCGGCCTCCAGCCACTTGGCTAGAGCGGACCCGTCCCCAGGGATAATAACACAACTGGTCGCGTACACAGCGGCCCGAGGAGGACACCAGGTACTCGGTGCCACAACGGCAGCAGACCCTGCAGGAGGAGTCGCCGGGCCCCTTGCCCTGGCCAGTGAAGAGGACGGCGCCTCCGGGCTGCTCGGGGTGTGGGAAGGGGTAGCCGTTCTCCTTGAGCTGGTCCTGGGTGAGCAGGAACTCCTGGAGGCGGCTGTACAGGGCGGCCCTGCTGAGGCCGGGCATGGAGCTGGGGGTCAGGCCCTTCAGTCTCTTGAGGGTGTTCAGGACCACATTCAGGTACACGTTCTTGTTGGGGCTGCAGTCGTAGGCCGCCTTCTCCTCATTCAGCGCCTTCTCCTCGGCCTCCTGCTTGGAGGCGCAGAACTTGAGACACTCTTTGGTGAACAGTTGGAAATAGCCTCGGCGGATGACGGTGGGGACTTGGCATCCCGACCTTCGGAGGATAATGGGTTTCTTCAAACGCGCTAAGGATGGACGACGGACGACCCGCTTAGAGCTGATGGTGGTGGAGGTCTTGTCTGCCATCCCCGACCTGTTGCGCGTCTTCCGTGGCTGTCTGCCGACCTTGGAGCCATTGAAGCGTTGGCTTCTGCTGGCCACCCGGGTTCTCTTGGCATCCGTGGCACCGGTGGCCAAGCAAGGGCTGTGAAAGTGGGCGATCCTCTTCCTCTCCCTGGGGGCTGAGATGCGGACTGCGGAGGGTCTCTCTGCCAGCTTTGAGGCGGCTGGCAGGCAGCAGGCCGATCCCCGCTGCGCAGGGAAGCACCAAGCCTCCGTCACCATCTCGGGCCACGCAGGGGGCACAGCCGGACCCGTATTCTCGGGCTCCGTCTGGATCCCCACAGATGCTGAGGCCTGCTTGCACATCTGGGGCACCCAGAGCCCGAAGCTCTGGGCAGGCTGATGAGAGGGCAGTGGGAATTCTGGAGCCTCGAGGGCCGCCTCCTCGGCGGCCTTCTTCGCTTCTGGATAGCCAGGTGGGAACCAGCAGGGAGCTGTGGCTCGCAACATCTCGCTGCCTTCGGGAGCAGCTGCGTGGCTCTGCTCCTCTCCCAACTGGCAGCTTCAGTGAGTGCCGCCCGCCGCGGATGCGCACGGCCTCTATATAGGCACAGGGCTCTTCTGTCAGAGAGGGTGGGACTTGTCCTTGATTACGTTGCTACTTCCATCCAATCACACTGAACCTCATCTTCCACCAGACTCCAGCTTGCGGGGGGGCTCAGGGTCTGCTAATGGAAGCAACCCGAACTCCTGGTTGCTAACCTTGGAGCTAGCTTGCTTTTCCTGAGGTGATTAAGTATCCCTGCTCAGCAGTACCATAATGGCTAGTGGAACTGAGCCACATAGCCGCACATTGAGTTTCAGGGAGGTTGGTCAACTTGCTCGGGCCCACACAGCACCGCCACGGAGCCGGGACTGGGCCAGCCGTCTGCTGCTGCCTGCTAGTGGGCAGGATCTGTCTGGGCTTGCCTTTCCCTGCTCTGTGCACTCCTCCACCGTGGGCAGTTTGAGGACAGGAAGTGGACCGCAACCACTTCTCTCCCAGGACGTGGGCAACGTTCAACACACGGGGTCTTCAAAAACTTCAGAGAAAATGTACATGTTGAAAATCTATGCATGGATTTCAATTTGTTTGCACTAAAATTAACTTGTACTAACTTGTTAGAACCTTCCTGAACTAGATCTAGACTGAGGCACTAAGAAGGATGAGACATCGGTTGAAAAGGACTCCTATGAGAGCAACATGAATTCCGCTAAAATTGCAGCAAGAACAAACATCAAATGTATGGTGAACTCGGGCGGAATAACAAAGAAGTCACTGATGTTTTATGAAAAGCTTATAAGGACACTGCCCCAAAGGAATCAGCCGTTTACCAATGTATAGCTTGTTTTCAGAGGAGATGAGAAGATACGGAAGGTGAATCCTGCAGTGGCTACGAAAAGCAAATGCTGTGGAAACCATTGTGCACAGATCAGCTGTACTCACGAGCAGAGTTTCAGTGGAAATTTTAAACAGGAGGGATCACGATCCTGTCTAAAATGCAAACGAAAAATGCGAACATCAGCTGGGCATGATGGCGGGTGCCGAGAATCCCTGCAACTCGGGATGCTGAGGTAGGGGAATTGAACCCAGGAGTCAGAGGTTGCAGTGAGCCGAGATCGCGCCACTGCACTCCAGCCTGAGTGGCAGAGCGAGACTCTGGAGCAGAAGAGTCCCTCTGGTTTGGAGAGCTTTCCGCTTTTCTGCTCCGGCTCCTCCCCATGTTTGCGGTTTTCCCTACCTTTGCTCATTGATGCTGGTGACCTGCCGATGGGGTTATGGAGTGTATGTCCTTTTAGCTGATGCTGATGCTATTCCTTTCTGTTTATTAGTTTTCCTTCTAAGAGTCAGGTCCCTCAGCTGCAGATTTGTTGGAGTTTGCTGGAGGTGCATTCCAGACCCTGTTTGCCTAGGTTGGTGGGAGTGTAAACTAGTTCAAACATGGTGGAAGACAGTGTGGCCATTCCTCAAGGATCTACAACCAGACATACCATTTGACCTAGCGACCCCATTACCGGGAATACACCCGAAGGTTTATAAATCATGCTAGTGTAAAGACACATGAACACGTATATTTATGGCAGCACTATTCAGAATGCAATGACTTGGAAACCAACCCAATTGTCCATCGACAATGATAGACTGCATTAAGGAAATGTGGCACATAAACACCAAGGATTTCTATGCAGCCACCAAAAAGGATAAGTTCATGTCCTTTGCAGGGACATGGGTGGAGCTGGAAACCATCATTCTGAGCAAACTGTCACAAGGACAGAAAACCAAACACCCCGTGTTCTCACTCGTAGGTGGGAATTGAACAATGAGAACACTCGGACACAGGGTGGGGAACGTTACACACTGGGGCCTGTCACGGGGTGGAGGGCGGGGGCAGGGATAGCATTGGGAGAAATACCTAACGTAAACGATGAGATGTTGGGTGCAGCAGGTCAGCATGGCACATGGATACCTATGGAAGAAGCGTGCTCTTTGGGCACACGCACCCTACAGCTTAAGGTATAATAAGAAATACTAGTGGGGAAATAACTTTTTTGTATATTTGATTCAGGTACTTTTGGGCAGTTTACTTAGACACATTATGCAACCTTGAGATGCCTCAATACAAGGACACGAAGGTTTCCGTGACAATTGACATATATCAATACCTATTTCAAATACGTAGTTTATCAATTCAATTCTGCCTCAAAATGCCACACTTTTGTCAGAATTGGGTAGAGTGTTTCCGAAAATCTAGTGATTAAAATAGTGCCTCACTTTCATTTTCATTACATTTCTATGACTACTACAGATGTTTGACTTCTCTTGGGTGCTGTAAAACTATTCTCTTCTGAGTACATTGCTGTTTTCCTGGTGTTTACCTCATTGCCTGTTAAGGCCTGCAAACCCAACTAATTCGTCCAGTCTCTCTTTACAGACCAGTGTGGCAAATTGAAACCACAATGAGGCCCAGGGCGCAGTGACTCACACCTGTAAAGCCAGTACACTGGGAGGCCAAGCATGGCTGATCATTTGAGGTCAGGAGTTCAAGACCCGCCTGGCCAACATGGTGGAAGCCCATCTGTACCAGAGACACAAAGTTAGCTGGGCATGGTATCTCTGCCTCTTTATCTCAGCTGAGGTAGGAGAATCACTTGAACCCGGGAGGCAGGTTCTGCCTTTCTGATCTCAGCTGAGGCAGGAGACTCACTTGAACCTGGGAGACAGGGGATCTAGTGAGCCGATATCAAGCCACTGCACCCCAACCTGGGCGACAAGAGCGAAACGCTGTCTCAAAACAAAGCAAAACAACAACACAAAAGCTGTTATATATACCCTATAGAATACTATGAAGCCTCTAAAATTAAAGAAGTCATATCATTTGCAACATGAATGAGTCTACAGGAGGTTACAGTGAGTGAAATAAAGCAAAGGCCAGGCACGGTGGCTCGTGACTGTAATCCCACCACTTTGGGAGTCCAAGACAGGTGGAGCACTTCAGCCCAGGAGTTGGAGAACAAACTGGGCGACGTGGTGAAATCCCATCTCTACAAAAAAAATACAAACATTAGACAGGTGTGGTGTTGGACGCCTGTAGTCCTAGCTAGTCAGGAGACTGAAGTGGGAGGATCTCTTTAACCTGGGAGGTGGAGGCCGTTGTGAGCCATGTTGGTGTCACTGTACTCCAGCCTGGTTGACAGAGTGAGACCCTGTCTCAAAAAGTAAATAAATACATGATAAAGTTTCAAAAACAGAGCACAGAAAGTCGAATAATGCGTGACCTGACTGATACGAGGAACGTAACATCGTTGAAATCATAGCTGCAGAGAGCAGTATGGTGGTTACCCGAGGCAGTTGCCAGGGAGGGTTTGGGGAGATGTTAGTCAAATGATACCAAATTTCAGACAGGAATATTTCTAGACATCTACTGAGCGGCACGGCGACTACAGTGAATAACTATGTATTGCCTACTTGAATATAGCTGTGGGAGTAGATTTTAAACGTATTCTCATCACAATAAAATCAGGATGCGAGGAAACGAGTGTGTTAATTAGCTGGATTTGGTCATTCCACAATGTATACATGTATGAAGCCTCACATTGTAAACCATAAATATACATAATTTTCACTCTTCTATTTAAAATGAAAACTTAAATACATTATAAAACTTAAGTGAAATAACATAAAATAAAAAAGGCTTATTCCATAGGTATACATGTGCCATGCTGGCTACCTGTACCCATCATCTCTTCACTTACATTAGGTATTTCTCCCAATGCTATCCCTTCCACCACCGTCCACCCCATGACAGGCCCCATTGTTTGATGTTCCCCACCCTGTGTCCAAGTGTTTTCATTGTTCAATTCCCACCTATGAGTGAGAACATGGATTGTTTAGTTTTTTGTCCTTGTGATAGTTTGCTCTGAATGATGGTTTCTAGCTTCATCCATGTCCCTGCAAAGGACATGAACTTATCCTTTTTTATGGCTCCATAGTATTCCATGGTGTACATGTGCCACATTTTCTTAATCCAGTCTATCGTCGATGGATATTTGGGTTGGTTCCAAGTCTTTGCTTTGTGAATCGTGCCACATTAAACATACGTGTACATGTGTCTTTATAGTAGCATGATTTATAATCGTTTGGGTATGTACCCAGTAAAGGATTTGCTGGGTCAAATGGTATTTTAGCTCTAGATCCTTGAGCAATCACCACACTGTCTTCCAGTATGGTTGAACTAGTTTACCCTCCCACCAACCTCGGGAAACAAGGTGTGGAGTGGACCTCCAGCAAACTCCAACAGATCTACAGCTGTGGGACCTGACTGTTAGAAGGTAAACTAAGAAACAGAAAAATACCATCAACATCAACAAAAGGGCATACACTCCAAAACCCCATCTGTAGGTCACCAACATCTAAGACCAAAGGCAGATAAAACCACAATGATAGGGAGAAACCAGAGCAGAAAAGGTGGAAATTGTGAAAACCAGAGTGCCTCTTCTCCTTCAAAGGATCACATCTTCTTCTCGCCGGCAATGGAAGAAAGTTGGTCAGAGAATGATGAGCTGACAGAATTAGGCTTCAGAAGGTCGGTCACAAAAGTCTTTCTACTATGAGTCTGCAGTGATTTCTTCAATCTAAACTTGTAACAAACCTTTAGAGAACACATTTTAGGCTAAGAGATGCTGTCCATGGCAGTTGTTTAAACATCTGAATAACTTTAAAATTATTTTACGGCTGGGCACGGTGGCTGAGGCCTGTAATCTCAGCATTTTGGGAGGCAGAGACAAGAGGATCATCCAAGATCCCACCACTGCACTCCAGCCTGACTGACAGTGTGAGACTTCATCTCAAAAAAACAAAAACAAACAAAAATTATTTTATATGTAAAAAGCTGAACTACAATTCCAAAGGATAAATTAATAATTCAGTAGTCTAAACGACCAGTTTAAAGGTAAATTAATCATGTAAATTTCCAGCTTGATGGTAATGTAATCATTCAAATGGCCAGTTTATTTTAGTTATGCACACACAGACATATATGTAAAATATCCAACATAGATATAAAACATCCAACAAAGCAGCCAATCCAACATTTATTTTCTGCCTTTTGTAGGTATCAAGCACAGGAGTTGGCAGGGCACACACTTTTGACTGATTCAAGCACAGTACTTCACACTCGTGTGTGTGATCACACACATACACACACACACCATAATGGTTCTAAGTGGTGAGCCTGTGATGCAAACTGGCCAATCAGAATTTTCCCTAGGGCTTTTCAAACTAATGGTAGGAGGAAGAAGCCTCTTCTACTATTTGCTAATGGAACTTAGTAGTACATGAACTCAGAAGTGTGTCTCATTTCTTTGAAACAGGGAAGAGGGGCCCATGGAGAAGCCCACTGAGCTAATGCAGCTGACATGCAGAAAGGTGTGGAGAAGGAGCATGATTGCACTCTGGTGACCTTGAAGTTCCTGGTGGTAGAGATCTCTAAGGCCACTGCTGCACCTTTCCCTCTCAAACTGGCTCAATCAGTTTCCCCTTTCTGTTTATTTTAGTTCCTATTAAGATCTGGGAACTTGCTTCCTGTAAATACAAAAGAGTAGTAAAAATGTCATCCTCGATGGCACTCGGTGTTACAGAGAGCTCTTGCATTCACTTTTGCTGGGCTGTAGACTGACACATTCTTTTCTTTGCTTTTTTGATGGCAATTTGGTGGAATATACCAAATTTTACAACCAAAATTTACACAGGCAGAAACACTTTGGCCTAGACATTCCACATTTAGGAACCTCCGCTACAGAAATATTAACACACGTGATAAAGGACATACAAGAAAGATGTACACTGACATATTTTTGTACTAGCCAAAAATCAGTGACAACCAAACTATCAATAGAGAAACGGTGAAAATAACTTATGGCTCACCTACCATGGAGTGTTCTGCACATAAATAATAAGCTGTCTACAACTGGAAGGATGAGCATGACATGTTATTGGAGGAAAAAATCAAATTGCAAACATAGAATCCAATTTTGGTGACAACAAGCTAGAATTAAATAAGTATACACCTATTGTGTATATATATATATATATATATATATATATATATATATTTTTTTTTTTTTTTTTTTTTTTTTTTTTTTTTTTTCTTCAGAGAGAGTCTCACTCTGTCACCCAGGCTCTAGTGCAGTGGCATGATCTCGGCTCGTTGCAACCTCCACCTCCTGAGTTCAAGCAATTCTCCTGTCTCAGCCTCCTGAGTAGCTGGGACTATAGGTGCCTGCCACCATGCCCAGATAATTTTTGTAATTTTAGTAGAGATGGGGTTTCACCATGTTGGCCAGGCTGGTCTCGAACTCCTGACCTCAAATGATCCACCTGCCTCGGCCTCCCAAAGTAGCAGGATTACAGGCATGAGCCACCGTGCCCAGCCTGTATATGTTTTGTATGCACATGAGAACTCTGCAGGAATCCACACAAAGTTGTTAAAGTGGTAAGGCCTAGGGTGTGTGACCAAGAGTGAGCAAAGCGAATAATTTTACTTTTAATTTAAATTTACTTCATAGATATCTGCATTGTTTGTATTCAAGTTGTATGTATTACCTTGTTAGTTTTTAAAAGCAATTTTGCAAAGAATATAGTTCTATCTACTATCACACCTTAGAAGAGAAACTCCTTAGAAAAGGGAGAAGGGTATAAATAGGCAGAGATCGTAAGGTTTGGCTTCGGCTCCAACTCTAACCTGTTTTATCACTTGGAATAAACAGATCCATCTCTCTGTCTTTGTTCATCCATCTGAAGAATGAAAGATTTGAAATATACGGGCATTAGGTCCATATGTGGCCCACATTAGGTACACATGCCCAATTTATGAACACAGGTCTTTTTTATGTTTTATGATCTATACAAACACAATTTTGAATTTAGAATGACATTTGGAATACGTATATTAAACAAAATGCATGAGCATTAAACCTGTCTTCATTATAACATAGTGACCACACTTTAACCCAAAGAGATTTATTTATATTTATCTTTTTTCTCCAAATTAACATTGCCATTGTTGCTGCTGAAATTATTACTGTGCTACCTTTTTATTACTATTTTACATAAGTAAAGTCAAAGCCCATACCACCTCCACTTGCCTTATATCTTGATTCTCCCTGTATGGGTGAAGGCTGTATAGTGGAATTTCTATAAAGGAAGGAGGTTAATGGTCAAGTCCCTGATGAAGCAGGGAAGTGAACAGCACCTTTCTTTCTATTTACCTATGAGCTTCTAGATCTACCAGGAGATCCAGTCCACTGAAGGTGAAGCCCTAGTTTATGGAATTTCCTTGTTTTAATCAGGGCTAATAAGAAGGCCAGAGGCAAGCTGAATCGCGTTTACAGGTCTTCCTTTTGTCTGTACCTTCTCTTCCTCTGGGGCAATGTGAATACCCTTAGGCAGAGCACATACTCTGTTCCACTGTACCCTCAGGTTGAGCTCAGTTCCCACCTACAGCTAAACACTTCACAGGTTACTGTGTCTGTCAGGTTTCAGAGGTCCTGTGCATTTTGTAACTCCTTAATAAGTGTTAAAACCACGTGTAGAGTAACAGTAACAAAGCAGGATCTCCACCTTGAGGAGGAGATACATTGCCAGTTTTTTCATGCTTAGTCATAAGAACAAGTAAATGCAACGACCTTGGGTCTTATTCAAACACACAGTCGCTTTGAAACAGATGTAACAATCTTAGATCAGGTTATATAAGTCTGTAAATTCACCTTTCCACTTAACTCACTTTCCCTTTTCATGTATTGTGATTATAAAGTAAGTACTTTTCTAAATAGAACACTGTGTTAGAACAAATATTAATTTTATCAGAGAAACAACTGTTTCTTAGAAGTCACTTACTACCTTGTATAAAGAGGCATCTCTTTGCAAGGGGGTGTCATATGCTAAACAGCAAAATATCTAGGACAGAGTCTCACCATCACAGCTAACTCAGTGGCCAGGCATTTGGAGTAGTCCAGAAAGCCTGATCGAATAGCCTAATGAATAAATAATAATGCCTGGCTAATTCTAAATTCAAACTGTGAAAGAAAAAAACATTGACGGACACATAATTTAAACGAGTCATTTTTGTTCACAATTTGAGGTTGATTGAAATTGCCAGAATGTAAAGCCCACAAATGCAAAGGTTTTCCTCCCATTTGTCTGCTGATGGATCCTAAGTGTCTGAGAACGGGAACTACTACCGCCATCTGCACTGCCACACACAGCTTACTGGAAGTATTAACATGACTTGACTAGTCCACTGTCTTCATTAGCATAACTTTCTCACTCCAAGAGAATCTTGCCCAGGCACATAACTTGATCATTCATTATATTAGATCCAGAAAGATCTGTCAACTCTTCAATAGAAAACAGAGAGATTATTAACTAAGGAGGATTCTTTGACTCTTTTGCCTAAAAAATCCCCACCTTGCTCTTGCCATCAATTCTAAACTGTTATATCATGATACTAGTCTAATTCTAATCTAGTCTTCTCCTCTCCCTGACATTGAAAGACCCTCTTTCAACCAAACTTTTAATTCTCAACAAATCTGACCTTGCCTATGTGATCAGAGACATAACTGCTACTTGGTAGAGCTGGCATTGTCCCTTTCCAATAAACTCAAGAAACTCAGCTTGGTCTCATTCACGGGTTGTGTCAGTAATATTTCAGGAACCAGCATTAAACATATCTAGAACAGCATTGGGCACAGAGTAGGCACTTGCTAAATACCTGATGAATGAGTGAGTGGATGCTATGTAATCAGATGTGAAGGGATTTTAAAAGCCCTATTAAATCTACATCAGAAGGGAGTCAGCCCGTGTAAATGCCCACTGGTAGCATAGTTGACTCTGGGAGGAGAGACACGCTACACTATAAGTATGAATATGCTACTGGTGACTCCGTAGCTAGAGTTGTCATGTTTACCATACTTTTTTAACTTAAATTACCCTTTTTGAGTTTGAGCCAAGGAGTATAAGTCAATGTTTCATGAAAGAGCAGGAGGTGAGTGTTTTTTGACCTATCCCTGTTAGAAAATGGCTGAGGTGACATGAAGGAATCATTGTTTAGACATCAATGGAAAATGTCTGTCTGCTCATTTACCTCAGATTTCCACAGGTGACGTTTTGGTACCCTTTACTATTCTTTTCCAGGTAAAACACGTTTTCCTGGAGGGTTTTCTAAGCTCACATACAGCCTTCCTTGTTTAATCTGTTAAGACAGTGAGAAGTCGTCTTATCTGATTTTACACAGCTCTCATTCTCAATGGTAATTTAACTCATTGCTGTAAGCAACCAGCCAGTAAAACTCCCAACTGAATGTATCATTTAATAGAGGGAAAAGAAAATAAGGCTAAAGCCATTTTATAATAAATAAATATGGAAAAGTTCCACTGCTCATAGGGAGCGATATGTAAGAATTATTTCAGAAAGACTCACTTTATGTGCTAAATTAGAATTTAACATTAACCTCAAAATGTAAGAGCAAGCCCTTTCACTTTTCCAATATTCCAAGGTAAGACAGTCAGACAGGTCTGTTTCGGGTTTTGGGTATTTTTTTGTTTTTCTTTTTTCTTTTGAGACGGAGTGTCACTCCTGTCAACCAGGCTGGAGTGCAATGGTGTGATCTCAGCTCACTGCAAGCTCCATCTCCTGGGTTCAAGCAATTCTCCTGCCTCAGCCTCCCAAATAGCTGGGACTACAGGTGCCTGCCACCATGTCCAGCTAATTTTTGAATTTTAATAGAGACAGAGTTTCACCGTGTTGGCCAGGCTGCTCTCAAACTCCTGACCTCAGCTGATCTGCCCGCCTCGGCCTCCCAAAGTGCTGGGATTACAGGCATCAGCCACTGCGTCCGGCCTTTTTTGTTTTTCTTTTAGATTTTACTGGCAGAATATATAAAGCCCAAAGAGTCTAATCCAAATAATCCAGACTTCTGTATTGCATTGATTCTCCCAAACCATTCAAGACTGAAAAACAAAATAATAGATGTGAACAATTGTCTTTTTCTTTCCTTCAAAGGAACTTCGCTTTGGCTTTTATGAGGATTCTGAAAAACATCTTAAATATAAGATAAATGTTTGGGAGGTGGTGACACAAAGATGACTTTAGGCCAAGACAGTTCACTGAAGCTCTTGAAAATTATATTGTTTTCTGGGCAGTAGGCAGGGTCACTGATCGGTTACAACTTCATTACTATACTGGTAAAAGACATTTGTTGTCTCTGAAAGAGTCTGCATTTGGGACATTGTCACAAAGCAAGATAGACAAATTTCCAAGAGGCCAAGCCTCTTGATTGCAGCAGCTGCTCCGGCTTCCCAGCCTCCAGAGAAACCCAAGAAGCAAGTGATGATGCTAGACCTTATAAAAAATTAGATCTAAATAATCTCATCTGTACCTGCTCAAATAGTACTGTTTGAAAAATAAATCTCTGGCGTGAGTTCTAAACCTAGTATATGTTTCAGCAATTGATTTATCTTTCTTTTTCATTCCGTTTTTTTTCTCGGTCTCCATAACCAAATGTCCCTTTTTTCTATTCCTATGTTTATAAATTTTTTTTTTTTTTTTTTTTGCGACGGAGTCTCGCTCTGTCGCCCCAGGCTGGAGTGCAGTGGCTTGATCTCCACTCCCTGCAACCTCCGCCTCCCAGGTTTAAGTGATTCTCTTGCCTCAACCTCCCGAGTATCTGAGATTACACGCATGCACCACCACGCCCAGCTAATTTTTCTGTATTTTTAGTAGAGACAGGGTTTTGCCACATTGCCCAGGCTGGTCTCAAACTCCTGACCTCAGGTGATTCTCCCGCCGCAGCCTTCCAAAGTGCTAGGATTACAGGCGTGAGTCACCGCACCTGGCCATAAATTCTTGTGAATTTTTCTAACTTCCATTGCTAATTAACATGGAGGTGCCCACGGGAGTTTTTTTTGTTTTGTTTTGTTTTTTTGGACATAGTTTCACTTTCGTTGCCCTGACTGGAGTGCAATGGGGCGATCTCGGCTCACCGCAACCTCTGCCTCCCTGGTTCAAGCGATTCCCCTGCCTCAGCCTTCTGAGTAGCTGGGATTACAGGCATGTGCCACGACGCCCGGCTAATTTTGTATTTTTAGTAGAGATGGGGTTTCTCCATGTTGATCAGGCTGGTCTCCGACCCTCGACCTCAGGTGATCCACCCGCCTCAGCCTCCCAAAGTGCTGAGATTACAGGCATGAGCCACCACACCTGGTCCTAAACTTTCTGTTTTTCTGTTTATTCAGTCTTTTCCATTCTCTCCCTCTGCCTTTAGCTCCCATATCCTATGACATAATAAAAACGGCGAATAAGTCTGTATTGCTAATTAGCTGTTGAAATTGTACTTGGCATTAACTAACCTAGCCTTATTTAATCTGCATAGCAACAGCATTTAGGAACTATTTACAAGCCTAATTTATAGTTCACAGTTTGAGGGCAGTCAAGTGACCCGCCCAAGATTGAACAGGGGCTGGCAAAACAATGATAACTCAGATGTGCCTGACAGCAACTCCTAACCATGATGCTAAACTGCAGACTTCACAATTACTTTTGTCTCTGAGACTTTCTGCATAAAGCATGGCAGACAGAACCTACATCTTAAAAAATATTTTATATAAATCCTTACTGTAGTTATAACTTGGAAGAAAACTACAGTGGACAAGCAAACGCATTCAGTAAACTTTGCGGCTGCAAGAAAATTAAGCCCACAGATCATTGCTGCAAAACAAAACAACATTATTAAATTATTACTGCTTTGGAACTGCCGGTTTGTGGCAAAAGATTAAGCTGCCTCAAAATTTCCCATGGCAGTCTCGCAGCTGTTACCATTTAAGTATCCTTATACAAGAGTTTGATAGGGGAACAGTGAAACCTCAAACTTGGTTTCTATTACCATTAAAGAAAATTCTACCAAAAGAAGCAAATTACTCTATCCTATTACCATGTTGAAGCACAAAAAGGCCACATGTCACCTTGAAAAGCTGATTTCAAACAGAATTGACTGACTAGCTCTCCGCTTTCATTTTTAAGCATCTAGAGAGAACAACCAGAATGGAGATTTATTTTCTGTCCAGAAGGACAATTTTTTGCTAGTTGATGGGTTACAGTTGGACTTTAAGATGTGAGAACGAGAGATGAAGAAGAGAAGAAATATGCCATTATCCCTATAGGACGTATTTTAAAGTGGAAGGAAGGAAAGAAAGAAGAAAAGGAAGGAAGGCAGACTGGAGGCAGGAAGGAAGGAAGGAAGGAACGGAGGGAAGGAGGGAGGGAGGGAAAGAGGGAGGGAGGGAGGAAGGGCAGGGAGGGAGAAAAAAACAGGAAATAACTAAATAGCACTAGATAATGAAGGAATAGAGCAATGGGACATTTGTATAAGACATTTTGTGAAGAAAATGCAGATTCCAGGTTGAACAATTCTCTAAAGAGACGACAAATATCCTTAAGTTGTATACATTCTTTACAACTAGAAAATAGTAACATTTCTCTATTTGTAGATCTTATAAGGTCTAGCTAAAAGGGACAATGGTAAGATGAGAGTCACAATAAGATTCAGATGGAATTACAATTTAATGAATGAATGTTTCATAATGATCACAATGTTTTGTTATTTTATTCTACTATATTTCCAAGGGATTGTAAGGCAGAAAGATAATTGTGAGAATCTCTGGAATCTTTAAAAGTTCACTTTCAGATAAAAATTTGGAGAAGGAATAAATACTCCATTAGGTATTCCCGCTTTGTCACTAACCGACTGTCACCTTAGGAAAGACATTCAACACTTCTGGGTCCCTTTTCAACCACCATGACCCTGTGCTACAAACCCCGCGTTTTTTTTTTTTTTGAGACGGGGTCCTGTGTCACCCCAGGTTGCAGTGGCACCATCTTGGCCAACTGCAACCTCCACCCACCAGGCTCAAGCGATCCTCCCACTTGAGCCTCTGGAGTAGCTGGGACCACAGGTGCACAGTACCATGCCTGGCTATTTTTTTGTATTTTTAGTAGAGACAGGGTCACACTATATTGCCCAGGCTAGTCTCAAACTCCTGAGCTCAAGTGATCTGCCTGCCTCCACCTCCCAAAGTGCTGGGATTATAGGTAAACCACCAGGCCCAGCCTACAGTCCCCACTTTTTGCCAGGTAGGATGCTCAGTGTTTCACATCAGCATCACAGAGTCGTCTCCTAGAGAAGGCTTATGCATCCAGCTTAACCACAGCCTCCCAGCTGGGCTCTACCTTCAGGCTGAAAGAATAGACTGTGTGGCTAATTTTAGTGGCTAAAAACATTGCCATTTCTTCCTAGACAATCTTCTATATCAATTCTCAAATTTTTTGGTTTTAGAAACTTGTTTACTAAAAAAATTACTAAGAATCCCATAGATTTTTATTTATGTGGGTTACAGTTGTCAAGATTTATCTTACTGGAAATTACTCTGAGAAAAACTTAAAATACATATTTACCTGTTTGCTTAAAAACAATAACAAACCATTACATATATAATGTATCTTTATGAAAAATAAATATATGTTATAAATAAAAAATGTAGTAAGAAAATGTAAAGGAAATTTTGACAAATTCTTTAATGTCCAGCTGAATAGATCTGTTGCAACATCACATATGTAGCCTTTGGAAAACTCTACTGTAAATTCATGAAAGAATGAGAGTGAAAAAAGAATGCAACTTCTTAGTATGATTACAAAAATGCTTCAGACCTACCAGAGCTTTTGAAAGAGTTTCAGAAAACCCAAGGAATTCCAGACTCCACTTTATAACTGCTGTTCTATATGATGTATTTAGTCTAAATTGTAAGGAGGTTTTATATATAATTATATATAGTAGGAGGTTTTATATATAATTATAAAGGGTTATATAGTTATATCCATTATGAAAATAGCCTAGTAAACATTTTTTGTAACTGATCCTGAGAACAATAAAAAAAAATATTTAATACTTATAAAGTACTCCCTTATATCAAGCTCTGTAGGAAGAGCTTTACAAATGTTATTTCACTTAATCCTCAGAAGATTGCAACACTAATGAATTACTGTACCATTTAACAGGTGAAGAGACCAGGCCTTGCAAAGCATAAGTAACTTGCCCAATGTCACGTCATTAGCAGACTTGATACTTAGCCTTTGAGCTCAGGTAGTCTGACTTCAGGCCACACAAGATCCTAATGAAGACGTCTTATTGTCCCTTCAGAAAAGGTTGCTCAGCAGTGCAAATAATTATCTCACTTAATCCTTGCAAAAACTCTGTGAGAATCACTTTATAATCTGTTTGAACTAGTTTACAGTCCCACCAACAGTGTAACAGTGTTCCTGTTTCTCCACATCCTCTCCAGCACCTGTTGTTTCCTGACTTTTTAATGATCCCCATTCTAACTGGTGTGAGATGGTATCTCATTGTCGTTTTGATTTGCATTTCTCTGATGGCCAGTGACGATGAATGTTGCTCAAATCTTTCATACCCTTACCCATGTTTGGTCACCATTTTCTATTAATTATTGAAAAAGTAAGGTTGAAAAGTAAATTTTTCCACTGTAATTGTGAATTTGTCTATCTCTCTCTTCCATTTTGTAAGCTTTTGCTTCATACATTTTGAAATATTTTTAAGAAAAATCTTCAGTCTGAAAGAAAATGAAACCATTTACACACTCAGATCTATACAACAGAATGAATAATGCAAGAAATGGTAAATACGCAGGCAATATAGATTTTTTCCTATGTCTTAATTTCTTTAAAATATAATTGATTGTTTATAGTGAAGATAATAACAATGTATTGTGAGATTTATTACAGAATGGAAGTAAATATCACAAAACATGAGAAACAGTAAGTGGAAATATATGGTTGTAAAGTTCTTACCTTTAATATTAAATCATATAGTACCAATATATAATAGACCATAATATATAAAGGATACATTTCATAATTCCTAGTGTAAACACGTAAAAGAAAAACTGAAAAGCCAATAAATGAGCTAAAATAGAAGTGTAAAAAATAATCCCAAAAAGGAAAGAAAGAAACAATAAATGAAAACAGATGGAACAAATAGAAAACAAACGGCAAGACCATAGCCTTAACCCTAATTGTGCCGATAATACTAAACTCTCTAATCAAAAGGTAGAAATTGTCACACTACATTAAAAACCAAGACTCAACCCATGCTGTTTACAAAAGATATATATTGACAGCTTAAAAGCAAAATAATAGCAAATGTATATATTATGTAAACACCAATTAAAAGAAGGCTGAGTGGCTGTAATATCTAACAAACTAGACTTCAAGATTAGGATTATTGCCAGAGATGAAAGGAAACATTTACTAACAATAACACAAAAATCTGGCAATGTCCACCCACATCTTGGCAGATTTTCCAACGGCCATTAATACTGATGGCTATTGAGATACTGATAGAATGTCTTAATATGGACTACGAGAACTTACATGGTTTTACCTCTACTTCTCTCTTCACCTTTATCTGGCCATCTTTCTATTAACTTCTCCTCCTTCAGCTCTCACCTCATGCTTCCCTTCTTCTGAGAGTCTTCTCTGACATCTTGTTGAGTTAAATTCCTCCCTTACACAGACCCATTACCACTATTAGTACCTATTTCTCCTTTGTAAAACACTTTTTCAATGATCTGGGCTGTTTGATTTAGGTCTATTGCTATATAAATGAAAGTAGAGACCAGGTCTATTTTCCCCTTCATAATGCCAAGCACAGTGAAAGCACACAGCATATACTCAATAAATATCCCACTGGATGGACAGATGGATAGATAGATAGATGATACATTGATTGATTGATCCTGGATCTTTAAAAGGACGCAGAGACCTCTTAACCATTTGAGAACAATGGTTATGCTCCAGTCTTAATCCACCTTGGTCACCCTTTATAACTAAATGCTCAACCCAGAATACTGAAAGAGTGTCATCAATATCTAAACAACTAGAAAAAGTTATCAACATACAATCAACACACTTTGAATGTTCTTCTCTCCAAACTCAGCCTATAGCATGTATTTATTTGACAACCAGTGTGCAAGACCTATGCTGATGTAAAACTGTCAGAGTGTTAAATGTACTTATCTCAAACTCATCACCACAGGTAAATACAAAAATGTGATAAATAACAGATAGAAGACTGGACTACCTTATTTTAAAATATCAGGTGTTCTGAATGAGAACACTTGGACACAGCAAGGGGAACATCACACCCCAGGGCCTGTTGTGGGGTGGGTGGAGGGGGGAGGGATAGCATTAGGAGTTATATCTAATGTAAATGAGGATTTAATGGGTGCAGCACACCAACATGGCACATGTATACATATGTAACGAACCTGCATGTTGTGCACATGTACCCTAAAACTTTAAGTATAATAAAATAAAAAAAAAAAAGATATTTGGCTGGGTGTGGTGGCTCACACCTGTAATTCCAGCATTTTGAGAGGCTGAAGCAGGCAGATTGCTTGAGCCCAGGAGTTCAAGACCACCCTGGACCACATGGTGAATCACCATCTCTACAAAAATTATAGAAATTAATGGGGCATGGTGGTGCATGCCTGTGATCTTAGCTACTTAGAAGGCTGAGGTGGGAGGATTGCTTGAGCCCGGGAGCCAGAGATTGCAGTGAGCCATTATCACACCACTGCATTCCAGCTGGGGCCACAAGTGAGACCTGGCCTCAAAAAAGAAAATGAGTATTGTTTACAGCAAGAACTGAAAATTGTTTTTAATCCTGTTAGTAGCATTAGAGAGATTAAGATACATTAACATATTTTGTGATTGGAATTCAGTGAAATACTGAAATGTTTTAGGAAAAATATATTTTCATTAATTCATTATAAAGTAGAAGCATGTTAATTGCTAAATACTTTCACTTTGAAATTGTGGATTATTTATTATAGTTTTATTTTTACAGCTTTGCAAAAAACTGGGTGGCTCATGTGTTACAGCCCTGGATGGTTATTATGTGGAGTCCATTATCTGTGTTTTCATTGGACTTGGTTGGTGGTTCTTTCTTGGTCCAAAATTTAAAAAGTTACAGGATAAAAGATCATCTTCATGGAAATACAAAAGGAGCAATTAATATATGCACTGCTGGACATTCTAGAAAAGTAATTGTAGTTTAGTTTTAATTCTGAGAGCAATGATAATCTGTGCACAGAAGTATAAAATATTATTTTAAACAGTGAAATTAATAATATAAAATGACAAATGGTTGAAAAAATAGAAACCTTTCTATATATTTGATCATATTTTTTTTTTGCCTTGTCGATGTATTTAAAGTTTACTTAAGGTCAAGAAATTCTAAAACAACTTTTCTGGCCTTGTTATTTGATTTATATCTTTTAAATTTACTGACCAAAGCATGTTTTAAGCTGCAATGCAGTAGTCATGGGTGGTAACCATGTAGTCAAGTATTGTTATTAGTACCTATCACTGCTGAGCTGTATTTAAAATTTTGGTACAATATATAAAATGGAGAAGAGCTTGGTATTCAGGTACTGACCACAACTAGTCTGACATTGTTGGCAGTTCAAATCTTATTTTGAATAGTAAATTAGTTAAATTTTATGTGAAATTTGCTGACAAGAGAATATAGACTACTGAAATGTCATTTCAGTTATTTTTGTTATGACCACATTGTACAAATGAATTTGTGTTAAAAAGACTATTTTAAATGTATGTCCTGCTTTTGTAAGCATTAAAGATTTATAAGAAAATTATTCAAACTATTTTTTATAAAATGAAAGTTATGATTTTTAAACTTATTGATTCCTCTTGCGTCTACCCCCTCTTTTTGGAAGATATTTTGATTCCTGATAAACTTTTACCCTAAGCTTACATATGTTTTCTGTCACAAGTGCTTCATGGCACACAGCCAGCCAATGGAGGGGATCAAATTCAGTGTTGTATGTATGTTTATGGCAATGTTTTGAAAATAAAAATTAAATGTTAAAAAACATTTTCAGTTCTTCTGATAAAGATGATCACTGAAAGAAAAGGGTAACTGCATAAAATAATAATTAATTCAAAGAAATACATTCGACTACAGTAAAGGGCTATTTTCATTATCCCTCTGGTGTCTGAAGGTACTTACCTCTAAAGTTGAATTAGATTCTTCTGCTAATCTGCTACTGTTTATTTTTCTCTCAATTGACTAGTGCATTTGGGTTTTTAAATCTTGTTTTGTTTTGTTTTTTTAAATTTTCTCCTAAGGACTATTGTTAATTTAATTCATGAGAATTTTTGGACAGCAGCTGGGGAAAACCATTGTTTACTGAGTAAGTGTCATAAGACATCTTGTGGATTCTATTTGTTCTTAAATGACTCAGTAATAATTGATTAGACCCAACAGGCGTCTGGCCCCTAATTGAGTCAATCCTACATAGTACGTAGATGGAGGAAAAGAGCATCCTGAGGGTTTTGTGAGCTACTTCAATGATTTCTTTACTCGCTATATTACGTATGTTGACTTCGGTTGTTACCATATTGGAAATTAGCTTCCAAATAGAACCACAGGCTGGGTTTCATTGATAGATTGAAAATGATGTAAACCCTGTACCCAGTTTGTATCTGTTCACACATCTCATCCCTACCCCTCTTATTACGCCATTGGACACAGTTACTTAAAAAGTGCTTTCTGAGCAATTGCCTGAAGTAATTATTCATAGGATCTTTAAAAATGCAAGATATAACCAGAATAACTTTCAGTATCATTGCAACTCTTTTAAGTTTCAAGCAAAGTGCGCTTTGTTACTCATTCCATAAAGTAGATATCTGATTGAATTAATAGGTGGTTTAGCACTTCTGGCAAATGTATCCATTATGGAATGAGGACTTATAAAATAGCTCAATTATTTTAAAATATTGAGCAAACTTCATGTTCAACAGAAATGCTAAACCACCAATTAATACAATCATTCTCTTTGATTGCACCTACACTCATTTTGAATATCACTATGGAAACCAGGGAAACTGTCCTTCGTGAAACATAATGGGGCTTTGAAAAATACATTTTAAAATCACCTGCAAACAATAGCCTCCAAATCAAAGGCTCTAGAAATAGTTTTTAGTTTTTCTCTTTTTTAGAATCCTAAACATATTTCGGTTCGCTAACAAAGAAAAGTGAGCTGCTTTTGAATAAAGAAATTTAGCCTTAATATTTCCTTAGAAATATTAAAGATTTGGAACGAATGTGAATAGGCATGATTTTTTGTCTTTCTGATTATTCTGAACTAGACAGACAAAAAGAATATATTGGGATACAAGGGTCATCCGAGTTGAAGTTATTCCAAACTCAGCTGACACAGGAAATGCTGGAAATCTCATGAGAAATTAGTTGTATTTCTTGAAGAAATAAGCACTTAGGAAAAAACTTTATGTTAATGGATTTTATTTTTTATAGAGCTGATGAGGTCTGTTCGAGAGACACGAATGGGCATGCAGTTCCATCTAGCATGGAGGTAGGTGGAAGAAACCTCTTGGGTTCCTGGAGAGCTACAGACTATATTTTGGTTGCCACTCTATTTGTAGCATCTAGTTAGGAAGTAGGATTAGGATTCATATTGTTTACAGAATGTTGAACAAAAGAATAAATGAATATAAGCATAATTGAAAGAAGCTAAATTCTTAGTACAAATTCATTGACAAAATCCACATTTTAGCACCTGAGAAGGATTTGAGGCTCGTAGAGAAAGATAAGGAAAGAAAGCATATGATATGGTTTAATTTGTGATTATTTAACCCAGTTGTTTTTAACCTTGGAAGCATTTTGAAAAGATAATGAGTTTTCATCTACGCCTTTTGAAGATTGGACTTAAGTGGTCTAGAGTATGACTCAGGCATCTCTTTTGAGGAATACATTTCTCTTTCCAAAGTGCTTACTTAGGTCAAAGGACCCAAAAGTTTCAAAGGACAAGAAACAAGGAAATATGATCAGTCCATTAGCCAAGGTCTGCTTCTTATGTCGCAATACTTTTTCAGAGTACACAGAGATCTTCTATCCCCAGTGGAACACTTGAACTGTGATAGTCTATGCCAAAGTGGGTTGATATTCCCAAGTGGGATTGCTTTTAGTGCTCAGCTCCTGAATTCCAAACAGGGTCATTTAATTCAAGGCAAGCTGAGTCCAGCACAGCTACACTGCCCTTCCAGTCCTTTTCTCTGACATCCAGGGCCTTGGCATTGGAGCCAGGTTATCAGCCCAGACAAGACTCTTTCTTGTGGTGAGTTTCTTCTTTTGGTAATTATAAAATCCATTGTCAATATTCTGTTCTGCTTATACCAGCTAGTGTGAATTCAGTTCTCTGCAACTGAACACTGATAGACACATTCATTCAATATTTATATCTGGCTGATACAGAGCTTATTACCAATATTCCATACTATTGGCTCTTTGATTGCACAGACTAGATTCATTTTTTTACAACTCTACTTCCATAGAATAGATGTAGCACAATATTTAACACCTAATAGGTGCTCAATAAACAAAGCTTTCTCCATACAGCAGAAAAGATTGCTGCCAGCAGCCCCAGATGCATTTCTCACAGCTTAACGTTCTGGAAAGACAATGAATGTCTTTTCTTATTGTTTTGGCAGAAAAGTGGCTAGGAGGGGTCAACTTAGCATAGTTTTGGTTAAACCCAATCTCTGAATGTCTCTGGATTATGGGACACTTTAAGTGGCTAGGTCAAGTCACATACTCATTTCTGAGGCTGGGAAACTGTGGGCCATCTCCACCTGAAACATCTGAAATAGGTACCTGTAAAGGATGTGTAATTGTTCAGGTGTTAGTTTCAAGCAGAAGATCTGCTTCATAAATTGTTAATATAAGTCACTTACTAACCTTTGTAGTCATCACTATAGAGGTATAGTAAAATCAGACTACCTGAAGAAGACTAAGAAACTCCTGCCAAGTCAGAGCTTATGCCTTTTTCAGTTGTGTCAGAAATAGTTCATATTTACAAGTTAAATTTATTTACCTGTAGTGTTAAACAACTCTTTTTATAGAGGTCATGATCTAGACAAATATTCTGTGGTAAAAGCCCACTAATTCAATTACAGTTCCTCAAGGAAGAGATTATATTATCAGCAGAAGTGAGAATGGGTACTGGGCAGGTAGAAATAACAGATGTTGACACATTCTAACTCTTAGCTGTATGGCATATATATATATATATATATATATCTTTTTCTCAATGCATACAATTTCAGAAATTCCTGCATTTGACCAGTATGAAATTGAAAGGGCATTCATTCATTCTGCAAGTTGAAGCAACCCAAAGGTCATCTTGTTACTGCATCCAATTCCAAGATATCTGAAAGACATACATTTTATTTTGGTTAGTCCAAATGAATATTTAACAACTTTAGCTTACTGATAAGCCCATCCAGCAAAATTCTAACAAAAGTTCCCATTTAGAAAAGAGGAGAAGGCTAAACAACATGTAGAGGTCTCCGTCTGTGGCATGTACCATATCCCATTGGATGGGGAAAGCAGAGACTTCCTGCCCTCGCAAAGGAATGAGTTTCTTGGCCAGCTAATCTGGTTGCTTCCAGTTTCACTTCCTGAGAGGATTTGCTTTTCCTATGACCTGTCACAGCTTCTTATGTGAGGTGCATTTGAGAGCTTCCTCTTCTGGGGAACATTCTGCTTTAACAATTCCTATCATTGTAGGTTCAGGAACTTGGAGATGGCCTCAGGTTTGAACAGCCTGGTTACCAGCCTTGGGTTTCCTTGGATCTCCCAACTTCCTTAATGTCTCATCTTACTGATGACTAAATTGAATTCTTGAGACTGTGTGGGTTAGAAACCAAGGCCAGGATGTGACACTTGAATCTGGACTCTACCTTGTATCTGTCAATTCTCAATTGGCCGCTATACTTACCTTGAGCCTAATATTCACCTTGGCCGGCTAATACAAACCCATGAGTTACACTAATGAGGCTGGGCTCTGCTACATCCTGTATCCAGGATTCATTCCATGGGATGGTGCCTTATATTGGAGAAAATTATTATTTTGTGGGAGCCGAGAATATTCAGCAAAGTGTTTGGCGGCCCTCAGTAAACAGAATTCAGCTAGTTCTTTGGTCCTTCCTGTGTCCAAAACTTATTTTCCTCTGTGCTTCCTGCTTCCCTGTCTTTGCTAATATTAACTTTAAACAACGTGGGCCAGAAAATTCAGCTTCTTAAATCCCCCAGCGTCCATGATTATCTGGCTCTCAGAGATTTTGAAGTCTGGCCTGTAAGCAACAAGGACTTCCTTAGCATGGCTGCATGCTGGTTCTATTTCCAGATGTGTCTGTTTTTAGATATTTACCTTTTTTAGAACTTTACTAATGGCTGCAAAAAATGATTAACACCCTCCAACATCCTGATATTTTTCCTGTCTCCTAATGCTCTAACCTCAGTGATAATATGACCTATGTTACATGATACAAGTGACTGTTAAATTAGTTTGTTGACTAAATTTTAAAAAAATCAAGCTCTCAAAAAATTAGTTTCATTCAGAAGTCTTGCTGAGGACTGTTGACTGAAGACTAGAGCCTAGGAGGAATTCTTCAGAGAGGTTTTGTCAGACTCCTCCAAAATGGTGCTTTAGCTCACAGCTTATACACAGGTAGTAGGGGTTCAGTATGTTCAAAATCATAGCAAAGTTTGGGTATAAGAGTACATCTGGTTACGGAGGCATAGTCACTATGCCTGTCAGATGTTATCTTATGTATAGGAAAAGGCAAGAACTAGGGTCATTTATCTTTTAAAGTGTATAGTGACTCAGGCAAGAGATGTGGGGGCCATATGCTCTATCCTGTTTTGTCTTCAAAGCATCCCTCTGAAGAGCTGCAGGTTGTCAGAGTCAGGGGCTTTATGAAACTACGTTGGCAAGCAGAAACAAGCAAACATGGTTTCTTACATTTGCTACTTTGGCTCACAGTCAACTGACATAAACACACCCTAATAAGACTTGCCATCTTCCAAAATGATGGTAAAAGATCTTCTTTGTGCTTCATTGCAATTGCAACTCAGTTGAGTTTATTTCATGTTTTGGTGTTTGTCACCTATGACATTCCACTCTGAATATCAATTTCGTGTCAACCAGGACTCTTTTGGGATAAAGTAACAAAATCCACTTCATACCTATTTAAAAAGAAAAGAGAACACAGACATATGTAATAGGGCATATGTGGTTTTGGGCACGGTTAAATCCATGGAATCAAATGATATTTTCAGGTTGCTAACTCTGTATTTCCAGATAAGCCCTCTTCCTGTGGTGGGAAAGACAGCCACCAGAATCCCTAGATGCATATCCTATTCACAGAAAGAAATGGTCTTTCCCAGTAGTTTTTATAAAACATCCTAGGAAGGATCTAATTGGCTCAGCTTGTTTCAGATGTCATTGCAGAACCAATTACTGTGACCAGAAATAAGAGATTATTTGACTGGCCATGTCTGGTTAAATCCAGACCCTGTAACTTGGGATTGGACGCAGGATTGGCCCTAATTAAATAGCCTGGAATGGATTTTCTCAGGAAAGAGTCAATGTATTATCCTAAAAGGTAAAAAGATTTATTGTGATGTTGTTATGTACTCAATTTATATTCTATCATTTTCAACTGAAAGCATCTTCATTGATAGAAATATGTGTTGATTACAGGCAATCTGGACTTACAATGGTTCCACATGATTTTTTCAACTTTATGATGGTACAAAAGCAACATGCATTTAGTAGAAATCATACTTCAGGTATCCATATAACCATTCTGTTTTTCATTTTCAGTACACTATTCAATAAATTCCATAAGATATTGGGTACTGTTTTTTTTTAATTTTTTTTGAGACACGGTGTCACTCTGTCACCCAGGCTAGAATGCAGTGGTGCCATCATAGCTCTCTGCAGCCTAGAACACTTGGGATTAAGAAATTATCCTCAGATTCCAGTATAGGTGTACACCAGCACACATGGCTAATTTTTTAGTTTTTTGTAGAGATGGGAGCTCACTATGTTGCCTAGGCTGGCCTCGAATTCTTGATTTCAAGTGATCCTCCTCCCTCAGTCTTTTAAAGTGCTGGGATTACAGGTGTGAGTCACAGTGCCTGGCCAGCACTTTACTATTAAATAGGTTTGTGTTAGATGATTTTGTCCATCTGCAGGTTAATGCAAATGTTCTGAGCATAATTAAGGTAGGTTGGGCTAAGCTATGGTGTTCAGTAGGTTAGGTGTATTAAATACATTTTGGACTTAAAATATTTTCAATTTATGATGGGTTTTTTGTGATATAACCCCATCATAAGTCTAGGGGCATCTGTATATTCTAATCTAGAAATCAGAGAAGCTAAATTAGACTGAATATGTTTTGCTTCTCTTTTCTCTTTTTAAAATGTTACTCTGACAAGATTGTTTCCCTATGTGGTTGGGACTAAGGGGGAAGGCAGGGAGATTTGAATGAGTTTGGCCAGATACCTGTGTCTCTTCAGGGTGGAGATAATGACACCCTCAGAAGTCAAGGGACATAGAGAGAGTGTTGGAAATAAGCAGGAGGGCAGTATCAGTAAAGATTTTTGTGGAATAAAAACAATTTTGGTGAATCTGAGATTTAATGACAATTATTTGCAATGTCTCTTTTGGCATTCAAAAGGAGAGGGGATAGTGTTTTGCTTTGAGACTTCAGCTCCCGTCCTACTCAACCCATCTGTACCAACTGATTTTAAAAGGCAATAATATGCTCATTAACTATCTCCCAATACATTTGACAACTGTGGAAATAATATAAAACAGAAAGCAAGAATTGGCCCTTGTTTGAAAGCACTTAAATTCTATTCAGGCAGCAATGAAATTCTGCAGTAGCCAAAAGCCTTTCAAGCACTCAGCAAGTTGCAGATCCTCTGATCCGAGTCTTCAGGGAGAAAGACATTGCTAATGAATCCAATAAAAGTTTTCTGCCGCTAGGTAATGACCACATTCCTGTAGCTTTACTGTCTTTAAGAAAAAAAAAAAATGAGGCCGGGCACAGTGGTTCACGCCTGTAATCCCAGCACTTTGGAAGTCTGAGGCAGGCAGATCACTTGAGGCCAGGAGTTCCAGACCAGCCTGGCCAAAAAGGCAAAACCCCATCTCTACTAAAAATACAAAAATCAGCTGAGTGTGGTGGTCCTAGCTACTTAGGAGGCTGAGTTAGGAGAATCACTCGAATCCAGGAAATGGAGGTTACAGTGAGCTGAGATCACACCTGTACTCCAGCCCAGGTGACAGAGCAAAAGTCTGTCTTAAAAAAAAAAAAAAAGAGTAAAAGCAAAATAAATAAAAGGTAACATGAGATATACTGAGTAAGAAATTTACATCACTTTCCAAAGCTGTGCTGCCCAGTAGAAATACAGTGTAACCCACAAATGTGAGACACATAGATAATTTCAAATTTTCTAGTAGCCACATTTTAAAAAGGGAAAAAGAAATAAGGAAAATTCATTTAATAACATACTTAATCCAATATATTCAAAATATTATTTGAAATATTTATTCAAGATATTTTCAACTATTTCAACATATAGTCAACATAAAAATTATTTATGTGATATTTTATGTTTCTTATTTTTGGTATTAAGTCTTCCAAATCCACTGTGTGTATTAGTCTCGATTTGACCTAGCCACATTTCTAGTCAATAGGCACGTGTGGCTAGTCACTACCCCGCTGAACACTGCAGTGCTGTCACCTCATGGTGAAAATACAGGGCCTGGAACAATGGACAAGGCATTGGGTTTGTGTTAAGCAGATGTGAGAACAGATAACTGGCTTGACTGTGTTGCTTCACCTTGTCAAATTACTTATCCTCCGAGTCTCAGGTTTCATATCCATAAAATAATAATAATATTTCCTTTGTAGAATTTCATGCAGGTTAAAAATAACATTCAAAAACCATTAGCTATATAGTTGGCTCTCAATAACTGTAGCTATATTTAATCATATTCTGATATATGAAGCACAGGTGATTTCTTTCCTTCCTTCCTTCCTTCCTTCCTTCCTTCCTTCCTTCCTTCCTTCTTTCCTTCCTCTCTTTCTGACAGAGTCTCACTCTGTTGCCCAGGCTGGAGTGCAGTGGCGCAATCTTGGCTCACTGCAACCTCCACCTCCTGAGTTCAAGCAATTCTCTTGCCTCAATCTTTCAAGTAGCTGGGACTACAGGCAGGTGCCACCACCAGGGCGGGCTAATTTTTTGTATTTTTAGTAGAGACAGGGTTTCACCATGTTAACTAGGATGGTGTCGATCTCCTGACCTCATGATCGGCCTGCCTTGGCCTGTGAAAGTGCTGGGATTACAGGCACGGGCCATCGTGCCCAGCCAGGTGATTTCCTTTGAAGGCAGAAATTTTATGATTTGCATTCAAATGTAGAAGGGGATCTTTAAAATCGACCAAACTTCTGAAATATGATTTTAAAGATAAACAACCAGGACTTTGTTTCACATTTGCTTTTCTAGTAGATTCTGTTTATGTGTTCTTTCTTTCTATTTCAAGATAATATGAGGCTTTCTCCACTACTACATTGTCTTACTTACTAATGATGAATATATCTATTAGACAATATTTGGAAGAGAGGTTCACACAAATCTAGAAGTGTTAGGCAATATGTAAGTCTTGTGAAAATTAATGTGAGAGCAGGGAGCATGACTTTGTAATCCTGGTTTCTCGTGACAGAGACTATGGAAGGATTTTTGTATAAAGAAAACAATCAAGAATTCTCATGGAATTGAGCAGAATTTGAAAATATCTTTCAAACAAAGGAGTGAAATTTAATACAAAGTCAATGGACTTTGTAGTCCCAGCTACTCAGGAGGCTGAGTGAGACAATCACTTGAACCCAGGAGGTGGAGATGGCAGTGAGCTGAGATCACATCTGTACTCCAGCCTGGACGACAGAGCAAGACTGTCTCAAAAAAAAATAAAACAAAAAATACGAGTAAAAGCAAAATAAATAAGAGGTAACATGAGACATATTGAGTAAGAAACTTACACCACATTCCAAAGCTGTGCTGTCTAGCAGAAATACAATGCAAACCACAAATGTGAGACACACAGGTAATTTCAAATTACAAATTGAACAGAGTCAATGTTCAATTTTTTATACAATATATAGATTTGGTCTTGTTTTTTATTGCAAGGTAGAATTTTAGCAATAAAAACAATACAATTACACAAATGCCTTTTCCTTTTTTCTTTCTTTTTCTTTTGAGATGGAGTCTCGCTGTGTCACCCGAGCTGGAATGCAATGGCACGATTTTGGCTCACTGCAACCTCCGCCTACCAGGTTCAAGCAATTCTCCTGCCTCAGCCTCAGAGTAGCTGGGATTACAGCTACGTGCCACCATGCATGGCTAATTTTTGTATTTTTAGTAGAGACGAGGTTTTACCATGTTGGCTAGAGGAAATACATTTTCTATAACAACTTAAAACCAAGTGCTATATAAATTAAGAGTATGGATGCATATTTAACAAATGTGTTTAAGACCTAAGATGATTTCCTGTTTTTCAGATCCTAAATTTATTGTGGTTTATTAGCCCCATTTTAGTCAGGCCCTGTTGAAGGAGACTGAGAAATAGAACCCAGTAGGAATAAGTCATGATAAAAGTATCTACAGAAATCTAGAATTATTATGCAACACATCAGTTCCGTGAAAATAAATGCAGAAAACTAAGCTTGTTTAAAACATACCTGTTCTTTTTTTTTTTTTTTTTTTTTTGAGGCAGAGTCTCGCTCTGTCACCCAGGCTGGAGTGCAGTGGCACGATCTTGGCTCACTGCAACATCCGCCTCCTGGATTCAAGCAATTCTCCTATCTCAGCCTCCTGAGTAGCTGGGATTATAGGCACCCGCCAACACATCCAGCTAATTTTTGTATTTTTAGTAGAGCGGGGGTTTCACCATGTTCGTCAGGCTGGTCTCAAACCCCTGACCTCGTGATCCACCGGCCTCGGCCTCCCAAAGTGCTGGGATTACAGGCATGAGCCACTGCACCCAGCCAAAACATATCTGTTCTTTACTCCAGAAAGAAAAAGAAGACCCACTAAAAAATCTTGCTTTTGTAAAGATAAAATATTTTCAATATTTTGTATCAAATTTGAGAAAAGAACGTCTTGATGTAGAAGGCCAAATATGAAAGAATGTGGAGTTATTCTTGGTAATGAGGGGTGGCAGGCAAGAATCATGCCAGCACTCAATACCAAATTACACAAGAAAATTTGACTATAAAAACATGAACAGAGCAGCCACCTGAATTATAATTTTTGCAGCATTTGGCATTTTTGAGACATTCATGGTGGCTTACATGGAAACACATTATAAAATACTTCTAATAAGATTTTAAGCCTACTTTACCTGAAGTTAGGATTAAACATTACCTTGTCAGTTTAATATTAACCAAATTTGCCTCGTGTGGTGGCTCACACCTGTAATCCCAGCACTTTGGGAGGCTGAGACAGGTGGATCACTGAAGGTCAGGAGTTCGAGACCAACCTGGGAAACATGGTGAAACCTTGTCTCTACTCATAATGCAAAAAATTAGCTAGGCATAGTGGTGGGCGCTTGTAATCTCACCTACTCAGGAGGCTGAGGCAGAAGAATCACTTGAACCTGGGAGGCAGAGGTTGCAGTGAGCTGAGATCACTCCACTGCACTCCAGCCTGGACAACAGAACAAGAGTCTGTCTAAAAAATTTATATGTATTGAAGTTATCAATTTTTCCCTGGTTCATTAAATAAACAACTAATTTTACACTTAAAAATCAAGTCTTCTTATGAATGTGACATGTTTTCAGAAAAAAAATTAAGTCTTAAGTCTTCACTAGTGAAAGACTATTTTGGGAGAATCTTTATTTAGAAATTATTATCTTCTTATTGTTAAAATATTTACAGAATATCTAATTGAGACTTTCACATAGTGGGTGCCTCCTGAATTTTGATGACTGAACAAATCAGGGATAATTTGAATATTAAAATCAGTTAAATTAGAATATTAACAGAAAAAGATTAGTATGCAAAGGTCAAAGTTTAGTTTCATTCTAGAGAAAAGAAAACATTTTGTGAAAAATTATTCAAACGCACTCTAAATTTCAGTGGTCATTTATTTATTTATTTTTATTTTTATTTTTTTTGAGATGAGAGTTTTGCTCTTGTTGCCTAGGCTGGAGTGCAGTGGTGCAATCTAGGCTCACTGCAACCTCTGCCTCCCTGGTTCAAGTGATTCTCCTGCCTCAGCCTCCCAAGCAGCTGGGATTATTGGCGCCCACCACCACCACCAGCTAATTTTTTTTTTTTTTGTATTTTTAGTAGAGAGGAGGCTTCACCATGTTGGCCAGTCTGGTCTCGAACTCCTGACCTCGGGTGATCTGCCTGCCTCAGTCTCCCAAAGTGCAAGGATTACAGGTGTGAGCCACTGTGCCTGGCCATTTATGAATACACTCACTACTCTTTAGATATTCTGTACTCTTCACTCCAAATAGAATCTGAAAATAACCGAAATATGAGATTTTTGAAATATCATACATAAAAAAACTCCCTCTCCAATTATTGTTATACTGTATGTTTTTATTTTTGGCTGGGTCAACCTACATAAGACAAATTATCTGGAGAAATGGCTTCTTTCCTATTTGATCCTAGTCACTTCTAACAACTGATAGCACAGAATTGAAAGTGGGTGAGCCACATCTGTTGTTATTTTTTGAACCAATTTCATCTATATTGTGGCTTCCTTGTAAACTTTGTGCTCAAAATTCATAGGATCTCTCTAAACTCCATGTTCAGTATATATGTTTGTGATGGTTAATACTGAGTGTCAATTTGATTGGACTGAAGGATGAAAAGTATTGACCCTTGGTGTGTCTATGAAGAGATTAACATTCCAGTCAGTGGGTTGGGAAAGGCAGACCCACCCTTAACCTGGGTGGGTACAATCTAATCAGCTGCCAGTGAAGCTAGAATAAAAAGCAGGCAGAAGAACGTGAAAAGACTAGACTGGCTTAGTCTCCCAGCCTACATCTTTCCCCCATGCTGGCTTCTTCCTGCCCTTGAACATCAAACTCCAAATTCTTCAGCTTTGGGACTCTGACTGGGTTCCTTGCTCCTCTGCTTGCAGACAGCCTATTGTGGGACCTTATGATCACATGAGTTAATGCTTCTTAATAAACTCCCCTTTATATATATATATTTATCCTGTTAGTTCTGTCCTTCTAGAGAACCCTGACTGATACAGTATGTATGTAATTTCTTAAATTTTGATTGCCAGTAGAAAAAAAATAAAAATCAAATCAATGAATTAAAATACCAGTTGATCACAACAACAAACTGATGTTTCAAATAAACACTGAGGACTGTTTTATGGATACTATTATCTTCAGTTCTAATTCTAATTGTTCACCAACTGTGGCCCAGTAAATTCAGGTTCTAGATGTGCATAGTGAACTAAGGGTCTTGCTGTATATTGTATACTCTGCTTCTGTAATATAATTCCAATTGCAACAGAAACATCTCTCCCTAGGTTTATTATGTAGTAAATGTACCCATGCAAAAGCATGATGGAAAAAGAGTGGGTTAAATGTAAATTTGAGCTCTAAATGGTGCAAGTGAAGACAAGGTCCTACAATTGATTTCCTGAAATATTTTGTGCACTTCTTTTGTTTTCTTTATTTCGATTTTTCTGTTTGTTAAGGAGCAGTTATATTCAAACTCTATCTGAGTTAATACATTAGTTGTAAGGATTAATGGACCATCATTAGTTGCAAAGAGAACGACATATCTATTGGCAAAAAGAATTGATGGAATCAAATAGATAAGAAGCCAAGTATGTTTCTGAGTGAGTGATTATATTGATAAAACACAACAGGGACTAAAAGAGACTGTGGCTTCTTGAGGCTTGGGCCCCTAAACTTTCCTGAGTGAAAAGCAGGCTGGGACTGCACCTTGGCTACCAATGAGACCATGATCTCCAACATTCTTTTCGGATGTAGCCAAAGAGGATAATGGAAAAGGAAGCCTTCTTAGAGGGCAAAGCTAAGCCCTATGGAGAACAATGAATTGTAGAGGCATTCCTGGGGGTAGGTTCAGAGAATTATCAAGGAAAATTTCCCCACCCTCAGGGAAATAGGGGCCCCTTACAACTTCCCAGTGGGATTTCAAACTTTTACAGGCCATGACTATTGTATGTCCTGGTCTTCCCTCTTCCAAATGCAAATACTTATTGCGTTTATCCTGAGCCTGCTCAGTCACGGTATATTGGACGTGCATGGGGTCAATAACTGATACAGTTTGGATATGTGCCCCCACTGAAATCTCATGTTGAATTGTAATCCTCAGTGTTAGAGGTGGGGCCTGGTGGGAGGTGATTGGATCATGGGGGTGGACTTATCATGAACGGCTTAACACCATCTCCTTGGTGCTGTTCTCACCACAGGGAGCGAGTTCTTGTGAGATCTGGCTCTTTAAAAATGTGCGGCACCTTCCCTGTCTTTCTTGCTCCCACTTTTGCCATGTGATGTGACTGCTCCCCCTTTGCCTTCCACCATGACTGGAAGCTTCCTGAGGCCTCCCTGAAGCAGAGGCCACTATGCTTCCTGTACAGCCTGCAGAACCTGGAACAAACTAAACACCTCTTCTTACAAATTACCCAGTCTCAGGTATTTTTTAATGGCAATGCAAGAACAGTATAGCACTAAAACTTATTCACAGGTCTCTAGACCAATGTAAAGACTATCACAAAACTCCACTCTCCATTGAGCTTGGTGCCATGAATAATAGGGTTATCTCCTATGGGGGGTAGGTAAGTGTGTTCCGTATGTGGGCACTGAAGAGAAGTATTTGTAATATGTGCTATCCTTCCCTGGAAGCAGATTTTACTTTCCCAACTTATTGAAGTCAGGCTCATACATGTGACTTGCTCTGGCCAATGAAAGAAGTGACATGAAAAGAACCACAGCTGAAGCTGACCCTGAAGGGCATAAAGCACAAGCAAGAAATAAACACTGGAGTCTCTTGTTATAGCAGTATAGTTGGCTATCCTGAAAATGTATACTAATTATGGTATTTAGTAAACATGTATTGAATTATTGCCATACGCCAGACACTTGAGGTGCAAAGTGGTCCAAGGAAAGAACAATTGCAGCAGAGCAAAAGGGCAACTAGTTATTCCCTGCCTAAGTGCAAAATATGTGCTGAGAATTCAGGATATGGAACTAGAAAAATAAATGCATTTATATTGTTAAGTATCGATCATATATACAATTGTGTGTGCGTGTATTTCATATATAGTATATCTGCTTAGCTGTATCAGAAGTTCACTCTTTAGACTTGCAATAAAGCTTCATTGCACCATTAAAAAAAAAAAGAAAAAAACATGCAAAAGCATCTCTAGAGCAGCAGGCAAGCCTGGCTGCCTTTGTTGCTGCTATTTTCGGCTTGCCCTGCTTCTGTCAGACTGGGTCAGCACTGAATGCCAGGGGCAAGATGGCGTCCTTGGCAGGAGCAAGGCGATGTGGTAGAGAGGTTTAAAAAAGAATCCATGACTAAAGGACTAAGAGGATGTGTAATGAAGTAATTCTTACTTTGGAAGCAATAGTGTTGTGAATTCTTAAATGTCAAAAGTCTGAATTGAGGAGATACCGCAAATGCCCTTGATCAATTGAAATAAGAACAATCGGCCGTCTCGGCCCTTCTTTCAAAGCATTTTAGCCTGGGCACCATAGTGCTGATGGTGCATACTCCACAAAGGTCAGTGCTCACTAGATCTTTATTTGGAAAGATTATCTAAGCATCAAAATGTCTTAAATTTCAATTTAAGTGACAAGGTCAGAAGGAAATCCTGAACTACAGATTAAAGGAATGCCTCAGAAGAATAGGAGAGAATAATTTTGATTCTTGGGTTAGAATCATTTCCAGAATTCATTAATTCACATTTCCAGAACTGTGAATTAATGGTCATACATTCTTCTAAAAAAGTATTGCTTTTTGTTTTCTTGTTTGTTTGTTCCTTAAGGTTTTGCTAAGGAATTGGGATGATTATTATATAGTTTCTTGAATTTAGGTGAAGGGTGAAACATGTAATCTGATATCCTCAAACAGAGCCTTCCTAGATTTAGTATTGGCCAGGGTCTGCTGATAAAGTTCCAAGGGCAATTCCAGATGGTGGAAGTTAGACTCAATTATTGCCCATACTCCTAGTTTGTACACTGACTTCTCCAGAATTGGTCATCACCATATCATATATATGCCTAAACAGCTTTTTTTAAAAATTATTATTTTCAATGCTCTTTTACAGTAAGTATTGTCCTGGAACAGGTTATATTGCATGTACCTCCAAATATAGGCCTCAGATCACCTGGCAGGTCTTAACACATAAGTCTGAAGTTTACATTTTGCACGTCCAAACTGCATAAACACCAGGCAATTGTTTATTTCTTGCCCCTGGTTCTGGAAAAGCCAAGTCTTTTTTGATAGGCCCCCATTTGAGAGCCCAAGCTGCAGACTCCAGTTGTGATCTCTGTGTACTGGAACATTGAAGTGCTTCTCCCACACAAAGGTCATAAAGAAGCCTCTCTTCAAATTGTCCTCTTCTTTTGATCAGTTTTCGCAGAACATCTCTCCCCTTGTAATTATAATACCATTCATTAATGTGTTTGTTTGTTAACTCACTGGGAGCAAATCAGTTTATACCAAACTGGTTTCCTTCAAGCAAGTTTTCTTCTTTCCATGCTGCTTTTGCTCTGCTTTCTGTCTCTGTCTTTTGAGGTTTGTCCCAGCCCCCTAATGCTATTTATCATGCTACTGAAACTTCCTAGGACTCTGGGGCTTTTCCTAGCTTGATGCATGCTTTTTAGTCTCAGGTAACTATTCATTTTTTTCATTCGTCTTTCTTAATACTTTGGCTGGGACATCCTAAGAAGACATTAATCTTTCATTTCTTCCTCACTTTAAATCAAGGCTCTTTTCCTTTTTAATGTATTTTAAAAGGAATCTTCCCTTGAACCATCCTGGGTTTCTTTTAGCTTTGGCTTCTGCTTCCAGTGTTTTTCTGGCTAATTGTCCTAGCCTTTCAACTCATTTTGATTTCATTCTGTCTGAAACTATAAAAATTGGTTGAAGGAGTCATGTAATTTTACTTTAATTTCCTTGTGGACAGGCTGAGGTGGCTCACATCACCTATAATCCCAGTACTTTGGGAAGCCAAGGCAGAGGGATCCTTTGAGTCTAGGAGATCAAAGATACAATGAGCCATGATTGCACCACTACACTCCAGCCAGGGCAACAGAGTGAGAACCCGTGTAAAGAAAATACATGTCTTTGTGCATGAATTGACTATCTGCTTGTGCATAAAGCCTTTATTTTCCCCATTGGACTACACACCATACCTCGGTTACATACAAGTCACAGTTTATCATATTATTAATAATTATAATATTGTTGTTCCCCTTTCCTGAGCATATAATCACATGCCAGACCTATGCCGAGTACTTTGTAAATATTTATCTGTGTTTTCCTTGGAATAAAATAAATAGGCCATGAAGATATCTGTTACAAATTGAGATCAATGTACAAATACGTTTCAAGGGTTTTTCTTATTACATTCATTTCTTAGCTACTTAAGTATGCTGAAAAATTCCAATTTCCTAACCTACTTAACTAGAATTTCCCCCAAATTAATATGTATTGACATTTCACAAAACCTTTTTTTTGTGGAATACACTTTGGCAATGGCAACTTTGTGTCCATTTTTTATTATAGGAAACCAGGAAGGTAGATCTCAGCATCCTCATTTATAGATATACGGATAATTTCAAAATGATTAAGATCCTTGTTCAGTTGTTCAAGTGGTGAAATAACACAGTTAGGAATCAAATGTTGAGCTGTCTGACCCCAAGGCCCATGTTCTTAATTCCTCTGTTATTTTTACTTCAACATTTCTAATCTTACAGAAAACTTATTTCCAGCCAGTAATATTTTTCTGCCATTTAGCTTTCTGAATTCGCACAAACTGATCAATTTGGCATGCACTATTTGGATTTGAAAGAAGATAAGATTTGCAATGCTTTGTGATCTCCTTAGCCAGATTTTCCTTTCACCCGCACACTTTTGTGACATTTATCCATTTTTATGACTCAATTCAGTGGTGTTTTGGAGCAATCTCTTCCTGGCTCCTGAGAACCAGTTGTAAAATTTCCAGGAATTTTCTGAGCCAGTTGAGAAACACAGCCTTAACTCAAAATTAAGCTATATAAACCTACAATTAAATGTTATATTAAAAACAAACAATAAATGCTTCAAACTCATCAATTCCTAATTATTTTACTCTTCCCTATGTGCTTGAGGGTTTTTTACGTCCATTGTGGCTGTTTGGTAAAAATGCCATGTAATTGGTAGAAATGCTATAAAAAAATGTGCTCAGCACATCTCTTTCCATAACATTGATAACTTGAAATTGACCATGGTGGGAGTATTTATGCCACAAAAAAAAAAAAATGCAAACTTCACAGATCACAGCTTGATTTATTGTTTTGTTGATTGTCTAAACTTGTACCTTCCTAGATGGTAGCACCTAGGCACATGTGGCTATCAAGCACTTGAAATATGACTAATACAAATTAAGATGTGTTAGAAGTATAAAATACACATCAGGTTTTGAAGACACTATGGAGAAAGACAGTAAAATATCTCTAATAATTTGTATATCTACTACAGCTTGAAATTATACTATTTTGAATATATTTGCTTGAATAAGATATATTATCAAGATCAATTTTAATCTGTTTATTTTTAAGTACTTACTAGAAACTTATACATATATGGCTCACATTATATTTCCATTGGACAGTGGCCTAGACTTTAAAAAGTGATGATGGAGAAAAATGTTAGCAATACAGATTAAACTTAAAAGTATGTTTTTCCTTTACTCATTACATTGTGAATACTGTGCACACACACACACAGAAATAATCTTCCAGTATTTAAAGACTGTTATCTGGTTTAGCAAAGAAGTAGCAAAAACTACACTTATTTGTAAACTTCAAATGTAGATTTACTATGTATGGATGTATTTTGGCAAATATCAGTGAAAGCATCCGGTGAGGGTCAACTGGCTACATGTAATTTACAGTAAAAAGTACTTTGCAGTTTATTATTATTTGTAAATTTTGTTTGATACATTCTTTATATCAGTAACATTTATAATGTACCTATACATAGACATGTACATTTTTTTTCTGAAAGCAAGTTACTAAACATTTACCAGCACACCACTGGCTCAACTCCAGCCCTTTTATCAGCTCCCTTTGTCCATCAACTCTTCATTCCTGTAAAACTAGCATCTTACAACACATCTTTGCATATCACATTGGCAAAATAACTATGGTCAGAAACTGAAGAACATACAATTAAAACATATAAAAATAAGAAAATACCGTTGATCCATACTGAAATGCAGAAAAAAGACTGATTGATTAGAGCTTTAAAATCTCACGATAATTTTTAAGGTAAGTCAGCTGTGTTCAATGTAGAAAAGTAAGAAATCAAAGTTAATAAAATCGCTTCTCTGACTATTTAAATTCATCAAATGTCTTTCCAAATAGAATTTAAAAGAATTTAAACAACTTAAATTTATTTAGCTGATATTTGACACGCTGTTTTTTTGACAAGGGCTGTGGTTCTTGTTTATTTTTAGCCCAGAATCAGGTCTTTCTCTATGTTTACCTAAGCCCGCTTCATTAAGTTTGAGACAGCCCATCTGTGAGAGATTGTAGTCACCCTCGGAGTGCTTCATTAATTAAATTATCACACAAAAAGTGTAGTGCTGTGATGAGTGGCCTACCCTCCAAAGTAAGAGAAGACTACCCTGAGGCTGTGGAAGTGTGAGGTGTGAAGCCCTAGGGAGAGGGAGGAAAGGATGGTAAGAGGCCTTCTGAATGCAGAAAGCAGCAGGGGAACATGCCCTGTCGGGGGAGGGAGCATTGCAAATGAAAGGGACTGAAAGAGGCTTTTGAGCATAGAACAAAGAAAACGAGAAGGAAGTTGCTTCAAGATAAGGCCAGAAAGGTAGGACGGCTCAGATCTACATGTAAACATGCTAACAGTATTCTATTTTACCTTGGGAGGTGTTAAAAGTGAACTAAATACGACCTGAGAAGGACTCTGTACTTCTATATTTGAGTCCTTGTGGACAAACTGCAACCTAGCTTAATAGGTAGACAAGATTGAAAATCTAACTGAGGAGTATGAGCCTGTGACAATAGCTGGGTCTTGGCCAATCCCAGCGCTGTACTTCAACCAGTCATACACTGCTGAGTGTTCAAACCATGTTCCAATAAGGCAAACGCCAGCCTGTAACCAATTCAGCTGCTCTGTACCTCACTTCCCAATTTCTATACGTTATTTACCTTTTTTGTCTATGAATATTCTTCCACCATGTGGCTGCACTGGAGTCTCTGAATCTGCTGTGATTCTGCGGGCTGCCCAATTTGTGAACTGTTCGTTGCTCAGTTAAGCTCTTTTAAGTCTAATTCGGCTGAAGTTTTTCTTTCATCAGAGAGATGGGAGGCCATTGAGGTGGTAGTGGTGGACAGGAGGGCAGCAGCATTGATGGACATGGATGAGAGCCGGTGTGCATTCTACAAGGTCAATGCTAGCTACAGAAAAAACAATTGTGGGGGAGGAATACAGTATGGAGAAAGGAGCATCCATTCTAGGAAGCTATTCCCAGGTAGGTGGGAGAATATAGTGTTTTGGAATGGAGAAATAGTAATGGAGAAGGAGGAAGTGGATGAGTCTGAGAAACTTACAGAATGCAAAATCGGCAGGATTTTATTTAATCTCTACTGAAGACAAACACCGTGCTTCTCACAGAATAAAAAAAAAACCATTGGCCAGGCCTTGCTAGGGCATGTGCAGTCAGCTATTTTTTCTTGCAGTTAGAGGGAATTTGTGCTGATCAAAAAAACATTTGTTGTGTTTCCATCTAGATCTAGAAGAAAGGATCTGAGTGACAGGCTTAGGTGCGTTGTCTGCGTCCCAGGAACAGAGCAAAGCACACTGGCTCAGGCATGAGGAAGCCACACCCCAATCCTGCCTTTCAGGTGCCAATGGAGAACAACCCCTTCACCGGAACCATGGGGCTTTATATCTCTCTGAACTTTCAGATCTCCTAAGCGGAGATGGTTGATTAAGGCTCTTATCTTTCACGTTCTAAAATCAATTTAGTGTTGTTTGGAGCCAGCAATATTCAAATATATTTGTATTTTGAAACAAAGTTAACATAGAGAAATGAAAAATAAAATGTTGAGAATTTTACATTTAATTGCAGATATAATTCTGTGCTCTGTTTGTTACTTAGTTTTCTATCTTAAATAGTTTGAAGGTAAACGCTTCTTTTACTTTTTTTGGGGGGGGACGGAGTCTTGCTCTGTTGCCAGGCTGGAGTGCAGTGGCACGATCTCAGCTCACTGCAACCTCAGCCTCCCGGGTCAAGTGATTCTCCTGCCTCAGCCTCCCAAGGAGCTGGGACTGCAGGCACGCGCCAGCATGCCCCGCTATTTTTTTGTATTTTAGTAGAGACATTTTCACCATGTTGACCAGGATGGTCTCCATCTCCTGACCTCGTGATCCGCCCGTCTCGACCTCCCAAATTGCTGGGATTACAGGCCTGAACCACCGCACCTGGCGTACTTTTTTTTTTTTTTTAATAGGGAATGTTCTCAACTAAAAAAAATTAACAGCATTCAGCATTTTCCTCATTCTTGGATGTCTGTTAGATCGCTCTCTCTCTCCTGGTGAAATAGATTTTCTGATATTTCTATCTGCTGTAAAAATTCAAACAAACCGGATTGGGCAACATAGTGAGGCCTTGACTCTTAACACAAAAATGTTAAAAATTGGCCAAGCGTGGTGGTGCATGCCTATAGTCCCAGCTACTCAGGAGGCTGAGGCGAGAGGATTGCTTGAGCCCAGGAGTTCGAGGCTGCAGTGAGCTATGATTGCACCACTATGCCCTAGCCTGGGCATCAGAGTAAGCCCCTATTTCAAAAAAAATTCTTCAGAAAAAATATGTAAGGCCAGGCGCGGTGGCTCACGCCTGTAATCCCAGCACTTTGGGAGGCCGAGGAGGGCAGATCACAAGGTCAGGAGATAGAGACCATCCTGGCTAACACGGTGAAACTCCGTCTCTACTAAAAAAATACAAAAAATTAGCCGGGCGTAGTGGCAGGCACCTGTAGTCCCAGCTACTCAGGAGTCTGAGGCAGGAGAATGGTGTGAACCCGGGAGTCGGAGCTTGCAGTGAGCAGAGATCGTGCCACTGTACTCCAGCCTGGGCGACAGAGCAAGACTCTGTCTCACAAAAGAAAAAAAAAAAAAGTATACACGTGTTTGCATAGAGAGTACCAAGATATGACAAGTTACTCAATTTTAAAGCCTTCAAAAATCAATCATGCAACAGAACTCTATAGGTTTCCATTTAAGTGATATATAATACTGTCAAAAAAAGAGAAATATTGATGGCATTTTTTTAAAGTTTACTTAGATCTGATTTTTCCCCACACTGAAAGTCATCCATTTTGTTCTATTTAATTAGAACAGGATAGGCAAAAGTGTTAACCTTTCCTCAGGTAATTGTTCATCAAAATCATCATGTCATTGTGCATGTGACAAGAGTTTCATATTTGATTAGAAAAATCCTTGGGCTAAAATTTATTTTTTGAGGTAAAAGTTACTGTGACTGTCATGATTGTACACCAGATTTGTTTGCTCTTCAAATTCAATATACACCATGCATCCTCTACACATGCTGACCTGTTTAATGTTATCCTATATGTTGTAGGAAGGCAAGGCCCAGTTGTGCTGTTGTATGTCAGGGAGCTTACAGAGCAGCTCTAAAGGGGGAAGTCATTTGGACACTAATGGAACAGGAAACGGGAAATAGAGCCTTCACTATCTCAGTGGACATAGATAATGATATCCGTATTTTATCTTTTTACAACAAGGCAAGAAACATGCTGGTCAATAATCACTGCAACAGAATATAATTATAGAATAATTTTACTTGTAATGCATATTGTCAAAAATCTCACTCTAGAGGCCTTCTACAGATAATTAAGGTCATAGCAGCTATTGACAAAGAGGAAAGAAAAGGGAACGTTAGCTATATTACTATGATGTAATGGATGCCTTAGAAACCTGGACGAAATAAGGGTCTCTGGAACCAAGAAGGTACATTTCCACACTCATTATTAAAGGTGATGTGATTACTTTGGCAAGTTTCCAGACTTTATCTAAGGTAATAATGGTATTCAGAGAGGTAACATTTTTGATTAGTTACTAAATGCCATGTCTTCTTCTTAAGACTTTGCACGCTTTATCTTATTCAGTCTTCACAACAAGTTTGTGAGATGAGTCGTATTATTAACCTCCTTTTAGGTAAGAAAATGGGGTACAGAAACAGTAAGGTGCAGAGTTAGTGTCAGACCCCAAAGATAAGGGAAGTAAATGTCATGATTTCTATTAGTTGAACCAATTGCTTATAAATATGTTGTGAATTTGCGAAATACACACAAGTTGTGAAAAAGGCATCATGCAAATTTCAGCATTTTGTAAAAAGATGTCCTCTTGTTGGCGATTATATAAATCTATTCATGCATGTTTCATCATTGTTGTGCATCTGTGTGTGTGTGTGGCCCTTGCTGAATTGCTTGACTCTGAGGAAATGCTCGCTCTTATATAATTTCACTACACAGGATTACACTTCAGACTACAGGCTTTGCAGTTTATATCATCCCAGTATTCAGTGAGGGAAAGTATTCAAAAGGAACACATAGAAATGCATCCTTTAATTTGCCCCTGTTCATTCACAAAGGAAACTAAATTGTCTTCCAAAACCTGGATGACAGACAACAGTTAAGAAGCAATAACCACAGATCCAGGAAGGTTAGAGAGCACTGAGTCACAAGTTTAAACAACTCAGCATCATTCCTAGAAAGCCTGATTCTGACCAACCTAGATACCTGTATAAATAATCCTTTGCTCGCTTTACTAAGAGGTGTAATTGAAGTCAGAAGCTCTGTAAATAAGAGTGCTTTTTTGTTCTGTGCCATGCATTGCCTATTGTGGATACAGTTGTATAAAACCTCATGTGTTGTTTCCCACTTATCCTGTTAACAGATAGTTCAATTTATTCTCGTTAAGAAAAAAAAATCTATAGCTAAATTCAAATGAACAAGTTGAACAAGTTAAAACTAAATTTTAACCATTAATATATCCTAACTGAGTCCTAACCATTGATATATCTCCTAAAGAAGATGGATTGCCCTCTTATGTAAAAGACTGGTTATATAATCTGTCTTAACCTCTTGAGTGAATTGAAGGCCCTGCTCTCTTAATCTCACACTCCGCCTGTAGCGTATTTCTTCCGTTTCTTATGTGCTCCTTTGCTAAGCAATGCCAATTTAATAAAACTCATCTTAGTCAATACGCTAACACTTGATAGCATCTCAAGAGATTTTTAAAAGCTTTCACTGTATGATCACTTTCTACTAATAAGGTGCACACCCATGCACACCCACGTGCTCTGTGAACATACAAGGTTCATAACATCCCCATGAGAAACAATATGGTGGAGTGATTAACAAAAGGGCTCTGGAGGAAAACTTTCTGAGTGTGAATACTGCGACTCACTTTGTAACATTGGTCAAGCCTTTTAAACCCATTGAGTCTCAGTTTTCTTATATTTAAAGTTTTGCAAAACCAGTAAAGATAATACTAGATGATTTTAACCAGCATGTTTCAGCATTTAAAATATGCCAGGCATTGTTCTAATCACTTACATTAAATCATTAAGTCCTCACTACAACCCTAAGGAGCAGATATTATTATTATTATTATCCCATTTTAAATAAAGCAGAGGCACAAAGAAGTTATTTACTCAAGGTTACCCAAGATAACTGCCCTGCCTTTAATTAAAATGTGGATTTTTTTATTGTAGATTTATTTGGATTACTTTTGATTTTTTAAATACAATATTCAAATGTCATTTATTTAATAACTGAGTTTTTGGTGCCCTGTTAAATTTTGTACCTGAAACAAATGCCTCCTTTGCCTCACCCTAGTCCTAGCTTGGAGTTGCTTATCAGTAACAGTTATTGAGGGAATTAAATGAGGTAATGCATGTGGAATACTTTGCACTGCCGGGGCTCTATTAAATGGGAGCTGTCATTATTATTTTTTCATGTAAAGAAAAACAAAATAATTTTTCTAAATAAACACATAATGAAAGTTTGAGGAACAATTTACAACTCTTGCCTCCCTCTTCATATAATAGTATAAACTTTAAAACTCTGCTTTTGTATCTAAAATTAACAAAACTTTTATAATACTTCCTCCTTTTCCAAAACACATTTATATATAATATATATTATATATGTGCTATATTATATTTATGTGTGCTATATTATACACACACAAAGTTTCGGCTTTACAACAAGATTAGGAAGATAGGGAAATTATGTATTAACTTCTTCTTAAACGATGGAAAACAACAAACTCAGTGGGATTAAGTTGTTTGCTCACCCAGATAACAAGTCATGAAAAGCTTTACATTGTCTTTTCTACACGTTTAAGGGGAATTCTTAGTAATTGCATGAGGCAGACACTTTCCTGCCCCAAAATCTACATAATGTCACGTCAGGAGTCTGACGTGCACAATTTCTGCCTGGTCGATCTTCTGTTCTTCTGCAGACAAAGTGATGAAGTGAATACAGCAAGTTTGCTGGATATAAGCTCTTTCTATAAAAGCAACTGTATTTTTAAATAACAGCAATTAGACATTAAAAATTTAAAAATTACAAATGCAAAAATAAAATCCCATAAATACCTGTGCATTAAAGATGTGTGAAGCTTCTACAAAAAAAATATAAAACATGATTAAGAAGTTAAAGAACTCAGAATAAAGAAAGAAACATACCACATTCATGGATTAGAAGACTCAATATTATGAAGGTTTGATTCCTCTCAAATTAATCTGTAAACTCAATGCAAACTCATTAACAAATCTCAGCATGTCCTTTTTAGTAGTAATTGACATGTGGGCTCTAAAATGTATAGAAATTCACTTGATCTCAAAAAAGAAAAAAAAGTAAAAGGTAAGGCATAAAAGCTTCTGGGAAATAATGTAAGAGAATGTCTCAATGACCTTAGAGTAGCCAAAAATTCTCTAAATGAGGCCTCAAAAAACACTACACATAAAATGAAATCAGGGCCAGTTTCATTGCTCTGTGACTCATATGGCTGCACAGGGCCCTGAGAGTAAAAGGGCTTCATGCTTGGTTTAATATTCTGTGTCCTCATCTTGAAATATTTACTAATTTTTGAATATAGGATCCTTCGTTTTGATTTTGTTCTAAGCCCAGTAAATTACGTAGCTGGTCCTGTAAAGAATAGATAATTTTCCTACATTAAAATTAGGAACTTACGTTCATCAAACAACCTTATTAAGAGAGTAAAAAGACACAGAAAGTGGGATAATAAATTTATAATACATCTAACCTCAAGACTAGTATCCAGAATAGAGTTTTTACAAATCATTAAGAAAAAGTACAATCCAATTAAAAATGGGGAAAAGGATGAAACAATTATATTATAAAAGAAGATAGCTACATGTCTAATAAAGAAATAGAAAAGTGCACAATTTCATTAGTCATCCAAAAATGCAGATTAAAACAACTGTAGGATATATCCATAGAAATGCCTTCCAGAATGATTACAAATTTTAAATGGCGATATCAAGTGTTGACAGTAATGTAGAAGAGTAGGAACTGTCATATTTCTGATACTATAACAGACACCTCCCGTCATTTTGAGAGGTGATTTAGACCCTCGCAGGGTTGTGGTTAAATTTGTGATAATTACACAAAATGCCAAGCAATGAATAAACTACACAATTCCAGTGAAAATTAAAACTTGTGGAGGAAAGAAAAATTATTCTAGATGGTAGATGGCTCAATTGTGAGTAGCATTTGCGTGTTTGTAACAAAATACTTGTAATAATTTAAATACTAATATTGATCTAATTAAATTAAGACAAACATTTTATCACAAAAGAGGTGGAACAGGGTGAAGGCATAAAAGAAAAGTATATCCTTATCTTCCTAGTGGGAGGCCAATAGAAAATCCCAAAACTGAAAAAAGAGTAAGTAGCAATATAAGCAAATTATTTAGTCATATGGAGATAAACAACAAAATAAATAAAAAACAGAGTTGAAAGTTATTTCCTCAAGTAGAAGAATGGGGACTGCCTATTTTAGTAAACACATTATAAAATCAAGTTTTAAATTAAATACCAGAAGATCTTAGCTATAAAGGAAGGAAAATAAACAGAGAACTAAATATATATATATATATATTTTTTTTTTGAGACTTAGTTTTGCTTTTGTTGCCCAGGCTGTAGGGCAATGATGTGATCTCGGCTCACCGCAGCATCCACCCCCTGGGTTCAAGCGATTCTCCTGCCTCAGCCTCCGGAGTAGCTGGCATTACAGGCATGTGTCACCACGCCAGGCTAATTTTGTGTTTTTAATAGGAAGGGGTTTCTCCCTGTTGGTCAGGCTTGTCAATAAATTAATTTTTAAAAGAAAGAAAATAGTTAAGAAAAATGAGAGGGAAAATGAAAGAAGAAAGCTGAGAACAAATTTTCAAGACTCCAAAAAAGGGATTTCTAATATTAATGGATATCTGGACCATTCCAGTGAAGTCAGAGTCTCACTGTGACCCTCCACCTTCTCTTGTAGCCATTGCCTGACTAGCTGGGTAAAGATGGGTAAGTTAACCCCTGTGTCTCACTTTTCTCACTAGTTAAATGGGCCAACAGAAGAATCTATCTCATCGACTGAAAAGAAGTTATCACAAAGCTGACACGCTTGCTTTAAAGTTTTGTAAATTTGCAAATGTATTTGTAGTTCAACCATGGTGGAAGACAGTGTGGCCATTCCTCAAGGATCTAGAACTAGACATATCATTTGACCCAGCGACCCCATTACCGGGTATACACCTGAAGGTTTATAAATCATGCTAGTGTAAAGACACATGCACACGTATATTTATGGCAGCACTATTCAGAATGCAAAGACTTGGAACCCAACCCAATTGTCCATCGACGATGATAGACTGCGTTAAGAAAATGTGGCACATAAACACCCTGGATTACTATGCAGCCATCAAAAAGGATAAGTTCGTGTCCCTTGCAGGGACATGGGTGGAGCTGGAAACCATCATGCTGAGCAAACTGTCACAAGGACAGAAAACCAAAGACCCCATGTTCTCACTCATAGGTGGGAATTGAACAATGAGAACACTCGGACACAGGGTGAGGAACGTCACACACTGGGGCCTGTCACGGGGTGGAGGGCGGGGGCAGGGATAGCATTGGGAGAAATACCTAAGGTAAATAATGAGACGATGGGTGCAGCAGGTCAGCATGGCACATGGATACCTATGGAACAAGTGTGATCTTAGGGCACATGCACCCTACAGCTTAAGGTATAATAAAAAATACTAGTAGGGAAATAACTTCTCTGTATATTTGATTCAGGTTCTTTTGGGCAGTTTACTTAGACACATTATACAACCTTGAGATGCCTCAATCAAAGGACACGAAGGTTTCCGTGACAATTGACATATATCAATACCTACTTCAAATACGTAGTTTATCAATTCAACGCTGCCTCAAAATACCACATTTTGGTCAGAATTGGGTAGAATGTTTCTGAAAAAACTAGTGATTAAAATACTGCCTCATTTACATTTTAATTACATTTCTACGCCTACTACAGAGGTTTGACTTCTCTTGGGTGCTGTAAAAGTATTCTCTTCTGAATACATTGCTGTTTTCCTGATGTTTACCTAATTGCCTTTTAAGGCCTACAACCCAACTAATTCGTCCAGTCTCTCACTACAGACCAGTGTTGCAAATTAAAACCTCAATGAGGCCCAGCACGCAGTGGCTCACACCTGTAAAGCCAGTACACTGGGAGGCCAAGCATGGCTGATCATTTGAGGTCAGGAGTTGAAGACCAGCCTGGCCAACATGGTGGAACCCCATCTGTCCTAGAGACACAAAGTGAGCTGGGCATGGTAATTCTGCCTATTTATCTCAGCCGAGGTAGGAGAATCACTTGAACCCGGGAGGCAGGTTCTGCCTTTCTGATCTCAGCTGAGGCAGGAGACTCACTTGAACCTGGGAGACAGGGGATCTAGTGAGAAGATATCAAGTCACTCCACCCCAACCTGGGCGACAAGAGCGAAACGCTGTCTCAAAACAAAGCAAAACAACAACACTAAAACTGTTATATATACCCTATAGAATACAATGAAGCCTCAAAAAGGAAAGAAATCATATCATTTGCAACATGAATGATTCTACAGGATGTTACAGTGAGTGAAATAAAGCAAAGGCCAGTCACGGTGGCTTGTGACTGTAATGCCACCAATTTGGGAGTCCAAGGCAGGTGGAGCACTTCAGCCCTGGAGTTGGAGATCAAACTGGGCAACATGGTGAAACCCCATCTCTACAAAAAAATACAAACATTAGACAGGTGTGGTGTTGGACGCATGTAGTCCTAGCTACTCAGGAGACTGAAGTGGGAGGATCTCTTGAACCTGGGAGGTGGAGGCCGTGGTGAGCCGTGTTGGTGTCACTGTACTCCAGCCTGATTGACAGAGTGAGACCCTGTCTCAAAAAGTAAATAAATACATAATAAAGTTTTAAAAACCGAGCACAGAAAGTCGAATAATGTGTGACCTGACTGATATGAGGAATGTAACATCGTTGAACTCATAGCTGTAGAGAGCAGAAGGGTGGTTACCCGAGGCAGGTGCCAGGGAGGGGTTAGGGTGATGTGAGTCAAATGATACCAAATTTCAGACAGGAATGTTTCCAAAGATCTACTGAGTAGCATGGCGATTACAGGGAATAACTATGTATTGTCTACTTGAAAATAGCTGTGGGAGTAGATTTTAAACGTATTCTCATCACAATAAAATCAGGATGCGAGGAAACGAGTGTGTTAATTAGCTTGATTTGGTCATTCCACAATGTATACAGGTAGGAAACCTCACGCTGTACAGCATAAATATACAAAATTTTCACTGGTCTATTTAAAATGAAAATTTAAATACATTATAAAATTTAAATGAAATAACATACAATAAAAAAGACTTTTATTTGTTAAATCTCCACAGAAGGAGTCTAAGTCATAAAGGAAAATAAAATTTGAGGAGTGGTAAAATCCATCAGAAACGTCCCACTTCAGTGCTTTCCGAAATGTGTCTGACAGAGTGGGCATTCTGTTGTTCACTAACTCCTTGCTCTGGAACAGTTAGTGTGTGTGTATATATGCGTGTGTGGGCTTATACACACAAAGTAAATTAATGGTAATGAAAGCATTCTGATTCTCAGTTGAATTTAGTTATGTATACAGACACACCACCCCCCGCACCCCACACGCACATTTATCAAATCAGCCACTTCACCAAAACTAGCTACTTAGTGTGTCATGTCTCACTGCAGATTCAAAAGAGAAACGTGAATTTAGAGAGGCATGATGGTTCGTTCTCTCTTGGAGTCCAGTTGGAAGTTGACTGACTGATTGAGACATTGTAGTTGGTTGATCTGGGTGGAAGAATCCACTAGGACTCTTAATTGAACACCTACTATGTGCGATCGTTTTAAGGCTGCCCATGTGTTGCTTCGTTTATTCCTCACCATGACCTCCTGATCACACTTTGGAGATCAAAAACCAGAAGCGCGCAGAAGTTATTTGTCCAGTGTTACAAATCTACTAAGTGGTGGAATTTGAATGTGAACCCAGATGTGTAATTCTAGAGCCTAAGTGCTTCACCCACCTCACTGTGGTGGCTCTACCGAAAAACAGCTAAGCGCGCATTGAGAAGCTGAGGACTTTCAGCTTTGCTTTTACATGATTATTCTTTTCAATGTTTAAATTCATACCAAGATTGATTGGGCGCCTTCCCCGGGGGTGGGGGAAAAATCGGGTGTGGGAGGGGAGGTTCAGAAAGCCCCACAGAAGGGGAAGAGGCCCAGGGTGGAAGACTCTCAGGAGGCTGTTAGGTCAGGGGGCTCGCCTTGTTCTCAGAGGCCATGGAGGTCTAGGAGGGCTGGGGGAAAAGAGTGGTGTAAGGCCAGAGCTCTGGGAGGGACGGCGGAATGGGGACAGGCGCGATGGGCAGCGGCAGGGACTCGGGGGACTGGGAGTGGGGGCTCGGGCCACGGGGAGCCCATTGGTGGAAAGACAGAGGTCCGGGAGGGGCAGAGGGATGGGGACAGTGGCGACGGCCCGCGGCAGGCACTCCCGGGGACTGGGAGTCGGGGGTCGGGGTTGGTCTTGGCTTTTGGCCCTGTCCTGCCGCCGGCTGCTCCCGTTTCTTTGGCTTTGCGGCGAGGTGGACAGGGTTAGCTCTCGGGATTGAGGGCAGTTTTGGAAGAGGCCAGGGGCTAAGGACAGGCCAGGGCGGCGGGAGAGGCGGACCGCTGGCATCGCTGGATCTGGGCGCGCTGTCGGACCTTCCACATCACCAGCTGCAGGCAGGCGTTTGCGTCCTCGCTGGAGTTGTGCCCGTCCTGGCTGTCCTGGATGATCTGTCCCAGGTAGTCGGCCGCGAGATTCCTGAGGGAGCGCTTGTAGGGGAAACTCAGGTAGTGCGGGAAGAGCACGGCCGTGTCCACTACGGTGCTGTGGATGAGCTTCAGGGCCAGCAGATCGCTCTCCAGGCTGTGCCCGATGAGGATGGTTTGGGCGCTGAAAAAGCTCAGCAGGATGGCATGGACTTTGGGCAACGTGATGCTCGTGTTGGCGACGTCGGCCTCGGTCACTCCGGAAAACCTGGTGTTGTAGTCCACGATCGCGTTGTCGGGCTTGACGAAGGTGTAGTACACCACTCGCATGTCGGCGTCCACCACGGTGACGCGGGTCAGCTCCAGGCCGTGCGTGGTGTAGCACATCTCACAGTCCAAGGCGTAGATCCCTCGATAAGCGTCTCTGGAAAACTCTTTCTCGAAGGTCTTCACGAAGCCTTCGAAGCTGTCCTTGCGGCCGTCCCGCACGTGCTGCTTTGCCACCTGGCAGCCCACGGAGCCAGGAGCCGCTGCACAGCAGGTGTACTGGCTAACCCGGCCTCTAGCCACTTGGCTGCAGCGGACCCGCCCCCAGTGATAATAACACAACTGGTCGCGTACACAGCGGCCCGAGGAGGACACCAGGTACTCGGTGCCACAACGGCAGCAGACCCTGCAGGAGGAGTCGCCGGGCCCCTTCCCCTGGCCAGTGAAGAGGACGGCGCCTCCGGGCTGCTCGGGGTGCGGGAAGGGGTAGCCGTTCTCCTTGAGATGGTCCTGGGTGAGCAGGAACTCCTGGAGGCGGCTGTACAGGGCGGCCCTGCTGAGGCCGGGCATGGAGCTGGGGGTCAGGCCCTACAGTCTCTTGAGGGTGTTCAGGACCACATTCAGGTACACGTTCTTGTTGGGGCTGCAGTCGTAGACCGCCTTCTCCTCGTTCAGCGCCTTCTCCTCGGCCTCCTGCTTGGAGGCGCAGAACTTGAGACACTCTTTGGTGAACAGTTGGAGATAGCCTCGGCGGATGACGGTGGGGACTTGGCACGCCGACCTTCGGAGGATAATGGGTTTCTTCAAACGCGCTAAGGATGGACGACGGACGATCCGCTTAGAGCTGATGGTGGTGGAGGTCTTGTCTGCCATCCCCGACCTGTTGCGCGTCTTCCGTGGCTGTCCGCCGACTTTGGAGCCATTGGAGCGTTGGCTTCCGCTGGCCACCCGGGTACTCTTGGTATCTGTGGCACTGGTGGCCAAGCAAGGGCGGTGAAATTGGGCGATCCTCTTCCTCTCCCTGGGGGCTGAGATGCGGACTGGGGAGATTCTCTCTGCCAGTTTTGGGGAGGCTGGCAGGCAGCAGGCCGATCCCCTCTGAGCAGGGAAGTACCAAGACTCATTCACCGTCTCGGGCCACCCTGGGGCCACCGCCGGACCCGTATTCTCGGGCTCCGTCTGGATCCCCACAGATGCTGAGGTCTGCTTGTACATCTGGGGCACCCAGGGCCCGTAGCTCTGGGCAGGCATACGAGAGGGCAGTGGGAATTCTGGAGCCTCGAGGGCCGCCTCCTCGGTCGCCTTCTTCGCTTCTGGATAGCCAGGTGGGAACCAGCAGGGAGCTGTGGCTCGCAACATCTCGCTGCCTTCGGGAGCACCTGCCCGGCTCTGCTCCTCTCCCAACTGGCGCCTTCAAGGAGTGCCGCCGCGGATGCGCACCGAATTAATAGATGCACAGGGCTCTTCTGTGAGAGAGGGTGGGAATTCTCCTTCATTACGTTGCTACTTCCATCCAATCACACTGAACCTCATCTTCCACCAGACTCCAGCTTTGGGGGGAGCTCAGGGTCTGCTAATGGAAGCAACCCGAACTCCTGGTTGCTAACCTTGGAGCTAGCTTGCTTTTCCTGAGAGGCTTAACGATCCCTGCGCAGCAGTACCATAATGGCTAGTGGAACTGAGCCACTTAGCTGCACATTGAGTTTCAGGGAGGTTGCTCAACTTGCTCGGGCCCACACAGCACCCCCACGGAGCCGGGACTGGGCCAGCCGTCTACTGCCTGCTAGTGGGCAGGATCTGTCTGGGCTTGCCTTTCCCTGCTCTGTGCACTCCTCCACCGTGGGAAGTTTGAGGACAGGAAGCGGACCGCAACCACTTCTCTCCCAGGACGTGGGCAACGTTCAACACACGGGGTCTTCAAAAACTTCATAGAAAATATACATGCTGAAAATCTATGCATGGATTTTAGTTTGTTTGCACTAAAATTAACTTGTACTAACTTGTTAGAAACTTTCTGAACTAGATCTAGTGTGAGGCACTAAGAAGGATGAGACATCGGTTGAAAAGGACTCCTATCAGAGCATCATGAATTCCGCTAAAACTGCAGCCCGAACAAACATCAAATGTATGGTGAATCTCGGGCGGAATAACGAAGAAGTCACTGATGTTTTATGAAAAGCTTATAAGGACAACGCCCCAAAGGAATCAGCCGTTTACCAATGTATAGCTTGTTTTAAGAGGAGATGAGAAGATACGGAAGGTGAATCCTGCAGTGTCTACGAAAACCAAATACTGTGCAAACCATTGTGCCCAGATCAGCTGTCCTCACGAGCAGAGTTTCAGTGGGAATTTTAAACAGGAGGGATCACGATCCTGTCTAAAATGCAAACGAAAAATGCGAACATTAGCCGGGCATGATGGCGGGTGCCGATAATCCCCGCAACTGGGGAAGCTGAGGTAGGGGAAATGAACCCAGGAGTCAGAGGTTGCAGTGAGCCGAGATGGCGCCACTGCACTCCAGCCTGGGCGACAGAGCGAGACTCTGGAGCAGAAGAGGCACTCTGGTTTGGAGAATGTTCAGCTTTTCTGCTCTGGCTCCTCCCCGGCTTGGCGGTTTTCCCTGCCTTTGCTCTTTGATGCTGGTGACCTGCCGATGGGGTTATGGAGTGTATGTCCTTTTAGCTGATGCTGATGCTATTCCTTTCTGTTTGTTAGTTTTCCTTCTAACAGTCAGGTCCCTCAGCTGCAGATCTGTTGGAGTTTGTTGGAGGTCTATTCCAGACCCTGTTTGCCTAGGTTGGTGGGAGAGTCAACTAGTTCAAACCTGGTGGAAGAGTGTGTGGCCATTCCTCAAGGATCTAGAACTAGACATACCATTTGACCCAGCGACCCCATTACCGGGTATACACCCTAAGGTTTATAAATCATGCTAGGGTAAAGACACGTGCACACGTATATTTATGGCAGCACTATTCAGAATGCAAAGACTTGGAACCCAACCCAATTGTCCATCGACGAGCATAGACTGCATTAAGAAAATGTGGCACATAAACACCCTGGATTACTATACAGCCATCAAAAAGGATAAGTTCGTGTCCTTTGCAGGGACATGGGTGGAGCTGGAAACCATCATTCTGAGCAAACTGTCACAAGGACAGAAAACCAAACACCCCATGTTCTCACTCATAGGTGGGAATTGAACAATAAGAACACTCGGACACAGGGTGAGGAACGTCACACACAGGGGCCTGTCACGGGGTGGAGGGCGGGGGCAGGGATAGCATTGGGAGAAATACCTAAGTTAAATGATGTGATGATGGGTGCAGCAGGTCAGCATGGCACATAGATACCTACGGAACAAGCGTGCTCTTAGGGCACATGCACCCTACAGCTTAAGGTATAATAAAAAATACCAGTGGGGAAATAACTTTTTTGTATATTTGATTCAGGTTCTTTTGGGCAGTTTACTTAGACACATTATACAACCTTGAGATTCCTCAATCCAAGGACACGAAGGTTTCCGTGACAATGGACATATATCAATACCTATTTCAAATACGTAGTTTATCAATTCAATGCTGCCTCGAAATACCACACTTTTGTCAGAATAGGGTAGAGTGTTTCTGAAAAGCCTAGTGATTAATATAGTGCCTCATTTACATTTTAATTACATTTCTACGCCTACTACAGATGTTTGACTTCTCTTGGGTGCTGTAAAAGTATTCTCTTCTGAGTACATTGCTGTTTTCCTGATGTTTACCTAATTGTCTATTAAGGCCTACAACCCAACTAATTCGTCCAGTCTCTCACTACAGACCAGTGTTGCAAATTAAAACCTCAATGGGCCCCAGGGCGCAGTGGCTCACACCTGTAAAGCCAGTACACTGGGAGGCCAAGCATGGCTGATCATTTGAGGTCAGGAGTTGAAGACCAGCCTGGCAAACGTGGTGGAACCCCATCTGTACTAGAGACACAAAGTTAGCTGGGCATGATAATTCTGCCTCTTCATCTCAGCTGAGGTAGGAGAATCACTTGAACCTGTGAGGCAGGTTCTGCCTTTCTGATCTCAGCTGAGGCAGGAGACTCACTTGAACCTGGGAGACAGGGGATCTAGTGAGCCGATATCAAGTCACTGCACCCCAACCTGGGCGACAAGAGCGAAACGCTGTCTCAAAACAAAGCAATAAAACAACACTAAAACTGTTATATATACCCTATAGAATACTATGAAGCTTCAAAAAGGAAAGAAATCATATCATTTGCAACATGAATGATTCCACAGGATGTTACAGTGAGTGAAATAAAGCAAAGGCCAGTCACGGTAGCTCGTGACTGTAATCCCACCACTTTGGGAGTCCAAGGCAGGTGGAGTACTTGAGCCCAGGAGTTGGCTGATCTCAATCTCCTGGCCTCCAGTGATTTTTCTGCCTTGGCCTCCCAAAGTACTGGGATTATATGTATGGCCCCTGTAACCAGCTTTAGATCAGTTTTATTTAATACAGACAGCTTCCCAACTAAAAACATTTTATTAGAATTCTCTTAATTCAGCAAAGCATTGTTATTACTGACCCAGTCTTCACTTATTTTCAGCTTAGATGCAAGAACAAAATTATCTTTATGTTTTAATTTGTTTTATTTTATATTTTCAAGGTACACAATATGTCGTTTTGAGATACATGTGCCTAAGGAAATGATTACTATAATGAAGAAAATTAACAAATCGATCATATCACTTAGCTGTGTTTCTTTTTTATGTGAGAATACCAAAAATCTAGTCTCTCAGAATATTTCCCATAAACAATACAAGATTATCTAATATACCTACAGGTTGTACATCAGATTCATTTATTCTACATTACTGCACCTTTACCACTTTTACCCTTCATTTACCTATTTTCTTCCCACGAATGTAACCACCGTTTTTAATGTATTGAACTTTGAAAAAACGATTTCAAATATGAGTGGGACCATGAAGTATTTTTGTCTGTGTGTCTGTCTTATTTCACTTAGGAAACCTGCCATTTACATGTCTCCTAAATTTAGTACAGAAAGAAAGTGCATCAAGAATGTGTCTCGGTTTTGTTAGATTAATTTTTTCCAAGTGATCCTCTTTATCAGTTTTTACTTTTTGTACTATAGAAGAGTGAAAATTCTTGTATTAAAAGAAACTATAACCAGGCTATTGATAAATAACTTCTTTCAGGGATAAAAATCTCAGGAAGTTCAAGATTTCTGTATTAATGATTGACAATGTTCTTAGTGGTCTCTCTTAGACTTATTTCAATTGTTAGTAAGTCTTCGTGATATTCTAACATAAATTCTGACAGGTGAAGAGAATAAATAAGTATCTCTAGGAGAATCAACAGAATAAGATTATCTTGGTTAAATGGCTAAGAAAATATGGTAAATAGACTCAAAAACTTTTTCATCTTCCAAAATCAGAGTCAAATACTAAGTGATCGTAAAGTAGCTAATTCTGTGTTCCTGACAAAGTGAATGTGAGCTAAATTAGCAGAATGTCAGGAAAATATTTCCCTTGAAATCTAGCAACAAATAATGTAATTAAATTATGAGGTTTTGACTGTTGCATAGAGTTTTAACATCAACAGAAAAGCTCAGAAAACATAGGTAAAAATCAAAAAGGAGTGCTGGGTTGGAGCCCTGAGGTGAATAATTTTATCATCTCAGATCACTTGGAAAAAGGCAGCGAGTCCAAAAGAAGCTGGTGATAGGCTTTCTCTCTGCTAACTCCTAATGTTCTGCATGAAAAATGTGGAGGCAGAAGAGAGACAGTTTATTATAGTCTATGTGATATAGAGTGAAGGAATAAGAGAATATTTCTGAAAAGTATCTTCAAAATTTGGAGAATCATTCCTATCAAAATCATTCACTTAAGGGACTAAAATATAAATAAGATGTTTCTTGCCACATAACCCTCAGCTCGCCAGGCTCTAAAAAGGACGACACTGGACACCTCGACAGTGGTAAAAAGCAGGGTTTACTCACTCTTGAATAATAACTGGTGCTAACCTTAGGCAGCAGCTTATCTATTTCTTTGAGGTTCAACTTTGTTTCATTGAACAAATCTCTTGGGTTATTTTCAGTTGTGCCAGTCATTTAATTTGTTTTATGAATCAAATGATAAGAATAAATATGGTTTAGAGTGTAAACAGCATTCCCAGATACATTACCACTTAGTGTCCCCTCTGCCTAATTTTGAACCTATAGGACAGGAATAAAAGCATTGTGAGAAACACCAGGTGATTTCCTTACAGCCAAATACTCTTGTCCCTCCTACTTTGCTTCTGGCTTTCCTGCTGCATGGGACATGGTAATAAATGGAAGTTTCCCGCCCAAAGAGGTAAAATTCACTTGTTGAAGATGTCAGTCTTCTTCTTGACCAACTCCTATATTGGTACAAACATGTGAGAGAAATGCACCTTCTGAATCATTTCAAAATCGTGGTCTTTGTTAGATCACATAAGCCGGTGTGCTAGGAGACGTAGCTATTATATTCTTTTGTAGAATTTTCCATTCTCTATCATCTGGATTCTTATTTAAAATGTAAAAAAAGTTTGTTCTTTCTACTGCATAAGAAGGTTTATACCACTTTATGCTTAGTAAGTAATTAAATTTATATGTCAGTTTTAATAAGGACAGCCTCCTTTATTCTAAGTCTTGTTCCTGTTCCCCATCATCTTATATAGGAAGCTTCCTCTTTTGATTGTTTATATTAAAAAACCTAAGACAATTGATATCAACCCTGTAAAAATTATGCTACAATTATTTTAAACCCTAACATAATAGTGTTATCTTTGATATGAATCTGAAAATCAATTTATTTCCTATCTTTTGATAGATATTCATTAGTATGTTCTATCCTATTTTGTTACTTATATTTTGGAAAACTTTCTTAATGTTAGAATAGTATTTATACATATTAACTCCTCTACTTATCCATTTACTCATCTTATTTATTGTATGATCTATTCTAAAAGTTGCATTGAATAATTGTAATATATTAGCAAAGAAGGCAAATACTGCCATTGCCCCCTTGGAATTTTCAATGTGCAAGTAATAAGTATAAGGGTTTTCTGAATATTATAATCTGATATAATATATTCAGAGAAGATGTAATAGCAGAGCAACTCGGCACTGAAAAACTGTTGTATGAGCTGAAATGTGATTAATAACGAGGATGTTGAGAAACAATAAAGTCTGTGAGGTCAACTTAACTTGCTCAGACTTAAAAAGAAAATAAGCACACTTTTTATTCTTTGTAAGGTAAGATATCCACCACTTCATTATTCTATCCCAGCCTGGTTCAAATATACCACTAAGACAAATGATTTACAGTGTGTACAAACTGAAAACATACTCTCTGAAAAAGGAATCAGATTAAAAAAAGAACTTACATTTTATGATTTTATTTACCTGAATGCAAAAACATAAAAAGTAGATTAAGTGCTGTCAAGGAATGGGGGAGGGTGAACGGAGAATAAGTGTTAATGTGTATTGGGATTGTTCTGGAAGTGATAAAAGTGCACAGGCAGTAGAGAGCTCTGATGCCTACACAAGTGTGATATACTAACAATCTCTGAATTAAATACATTAGAACATGACTTTCACGGTCGGTGAATGAATCTCAACAAAACTAGTACAAAAAAAATTCTTGATGTTCTAGTAAAGATTCCACAATAATTTATTAAATACAATAACTTAATTAACAAATGTACACATTCAAGGTTGTTATCCCATTTATAACCATAAAGTAATTACATTCCATGAAGTTACAATGAGCTCACAGGCGCTCACACGTAGGGTCTTAGGACACTATTTGCCTCATATATGGGAGGTCACAATAAATCATCATGAAACCAACTTTTCATGTACAACCAAAGCAAAAGAAAGGCCTCAGAGGGGAAGAGAACGAGGAAGGAGGAAAACCATAGATAAGAGAACCTTTAGAAACATACATTTCCCACATCCTGCAAAAATATAAAAGATAATGTGAATTATGAGAGATTTTTCCTTCTGCATCTTTTCTCATACTCTTGTTTCTTTCTGTTTTAGTGTTTTAATAATGTATATCTTTTTATTTCCTGCTAAGGAATCATTCAAGGCTACATTAATAACAGAACCTCAACTAAACAATAGAAAGCTTCATCAGTGGGCATTAAGAAGAAAGGAGCTCAGCAAGAGATGGTGGAGTAAAGCAAGGATATCTAGGTTTCCAGTGTCATTAATTTCCTAATCTTATTTCCAAGGAAAGCTCTGACCACACGTGACAACTATTAAAACAAAACAGAGAAACATATGAGAAACAGTACATGGACATTGATGAGCACCTTTGAGAAATCTTGCCCAGGCAAGGGGAAACCCCTCAATGTCTTCAGCAAATCACTGCTGTCTGGGACATCAGACTGAGGAGGAACTAGGGCATGTAAATGGAGTATTACTAACCTTCCCCTGGCCTGGAGTTCGAATGATTTTGGATGATCTCTCTGTGTGGATAGTACTCCAAATTATATTGAAGAGAACTTTGTTATATGCTATCAGCTAAAATGGCAAAAATTTCCCAAAGATTACCAAAGTATGCAGTAATAAGTGAATGGAGAAATGTAATGGTGGAAGTCAGACATCATGTGTCACTTAGCTTAGAGTAGTGACATATGCAGGTGATATTTGCATGTCCTGGCAGCACTGTCCAGCAAAGGCTTCCTGTCTCTGAGGATGGACCCTCCCTCCTCACCTGGAGCAGCTCCCCGTCAGGCATGCGGCATGTCTCCCACAGCTCTCTGTATGTGTCTTTCGTCCCTTCTAAATGTTGGGTCATTCTCACTTCACTTGTATTTGTTGGAAAAGCTCTTTTGCTTGTCTTTCCAGTGCCTGCAGATGCAGTTGCTCCTCCTCTTCTAGAAATATATGCATCTTTTGATATTGAATACTGATTATCCTCTTCCTTAATGACACATAGTGCTGCAGAGATGTTTGGTTAAAAGAATTACATGTTCTCACTCTCAATAGAAAACTTCAAATAATTATATGCTGGGAGTAATCAAGCAATTTATAAACTTTCTGCCTCACTCTTTCAAGGAGTCTTGAATATTTGCTATCTTTTTCTGTCCATCTTTTTCAATGTTCCTATTCTCTCTCCCTTTTTAAATCAAACATTTATAAAGACTCCTGGTTTCTGTCACTGTGACGCTTCTTCACATTTGTTACTGAGTCAATTATTTCCTCTATTTATCTCTCTTTTAGGATTTTTCCATGTCTGATTCACCTACATGTTAAAAAACATTTAGCCATACACCGCATTATGCAGTTATTTTACTTCTACCATATTTTTACTCTATATACTCTATATACTCTATATACTATTCTATTGCTTTCACCTTCCTCATACCCAATCTTAGGGAAATGTTGTCTCATCTACAATGTCTGAAAAGGTTGACACCAACCTTGGCTGATTAGGTTTATAAAGTATTGAAAACCACACTTGGGGGCTCAAAGCTCAACAGACAAGTTTGGAATGAGATGCAAGAAAGTTGACTTAACACAGGGTAGTCAAAGAAATATTTTAAGTATAACAATTATTTCACTAAATATTATCACATGCTAATTTTTCTTTTATTTTGTTTTTGTTTTTGTTTGTTTGAGATAGTATCTCGCTCTCTCTCCAAGGCCAGAGTGCAATGGCTGGGTCTCAGCTTACTGCAACCTCTGCCTCTCGAGTTCAAGTGATTGTCCTGCCTCAGCCTCCCAAGTAGCTGGGATTACAGTCACCCACCACTACGCTCAACTAATTTTTGTAGTTTCAGTAGAGACGAAGTTTCACCATGTTGCTCATGCTGGTCTCAAACTCCTGATCTCAGATAATCTGCCCACCTTGGCCTCCCAAAGTGCTGGGATTACAAGTGTGAGCCACTGCACCGGGCCACATGCTAACTTTAAAATTTTGTTTCTCACTCTGTTTTAAAATTATAATTGCTTAAGTGCCTTGCCGTTATTTATCTGAATATGTTCAAAGATAAAACATTAACTGAGATTACCAACACATCTGTGCTGTGTAACTCTCTTGTTTAAAAAAGTATGACAAGGAACTTAATTGTTTTTCACAAAATCGTATATATAATGGTTGATATAATTAGCTGTTTTTCTTATTTTTACTATTTTATGACTATTTCCCAATGATGGATTTGTAAAATAAAAACTCTTTTATTTATCCACCTTTTGGAATAATTTTAAAACTGAAACTTTACATATATATGTACATAACTATCTATAACAATGTTATGTATTCATATTTTTTAAATTATATAATAATTAATTTACACAATAATAATAATTATTATTACTTTATTTTTGGCATGCTATCTCCCTCTGTCAACCAGGCTGGAGTGCAATGGCATGATCTCAGCTTACTGCAACCTCTGCCTCCCAGGTTCAAGTGATTCTCCTGCCTCAGCCTCCCAAGTAGCTGGGATTACAGGTGTCTGCCACCGTGACCGGCTAATTTTGCTATTTTTAGTAGAGATAAGGTGTCACCAAGTTGGCCAGGCTGGTCTGGTACTCCTGACCTCAGGTGATCCGCCCATCTTGGTCTCCCAAAGTGCTGGGATTGCAGGCATGAGCCATGGCACCTGGCTGTTATTTACACAATAATTATGTCCATAATTATCTTTAATAATGCATGAAAGTTATTTGTAACACGGTTGCCATACTAACAGATTTTGTTGTCATTTACCATGATTTAATAAATCACCAATGTTTATACGTAGTTGTATTCATAAATTAACTAATGTTTGGGGATTTAGGTCATTTCTATAAACTTAAAATTAACAAACTTTGCTAGAAGTTGAAAAAGTAGAAATCTATATAAAAGTCACCATTTACATATTAAGAGACATTTACAAAATTATAAAATTCATAAAAGTCAGCATATCCTAGAAAAAGATGAAGTGGCTGTCTTTTTAATCAGTCCATGGCATTGCAAATTAGTATGTTTTCTGAAGTTTCATTTCATCAGCATTATGCTTCAAAAAATATATCCAATAAAGTTAAGAAAAGGTAATCATAGATATATGTATGCCTACTTTTCAACAAATGTTGTTCTTTGGAAACAGATTCAAACACTTCTTAAAATGTTGCATATTACCTACCTAAGTGTAGAGAAGAAAGACTTTCTGGTATTCTCATTTCTCAGTAAAAATTTGATTCTACATTTTGTAGAATGCCCTGTATTAGACAGAAATAAACAATAAGCAACTTATGAGATGCATATGAAAGAATAAAAAATAGTTGCAAATTTTAGTGCTAGAAGCTGAAAAAGTTATCTATTTTACTACAAATGTTATCATGCAGGGTAAGTAAGAGAGAAAAAGCAGTATTTCCTTACCTAACTAAAAAATACTCTGTTATTCAAGTGAAAATATCAGACATTTATTGATCACCAATTCTGTGCTAAAAACTGTTCTAAGTGCTTCACATTTTCTAACTTACTTAATTGTTACAGCAACCCCATAAGATAAATAATATTTTATACTCATTTAAAGATTAAGAAACATAAGAACAGGAAACTTTAATAATTTGTCCATAGGCATACCCTAATTAAGTAGGAGAACTAGGGTTAGAAACCAGGCAGTCTGTCTCTGAAAACTGTTTTCCTTTCAGTGACATTAAATATGTTGCCAAAGTGTCTTCCTAAGCCACCAAATTTCATACAATATTTTGAGGGGACGCTTCTTGCATGCTGACAGAATTGATTGAAAGTTGACAAAGCTTTCAAGTATTGTGCAGGCTTTGGTCCACTTTTTTGAATAATAATATGCACACTGTCCTACATCTACCATACTGTCCAACCCTCTATCAATGACATCACAAAAAGCCTGTGGGCATGCTCGGCCAAACCCCATAGCAAAGGCATTGTGGAAATCCTAGTGTGCAGTGCAGCTCTTCTTTTCAAAGCACAGAATGTGTCAGAGGGTCTCTTATGTGCGCTACTCTCATTACTCACAAAATAAGTGTCTGCTATGGACTCTCCTTACTGGTAGAGATTGGAGCCAAAATTGTAACAAACCTGCACGTTCTGCACATGTATCCCAAAAATTAAAGTAAAATTTGTAAAAAAAAGTGTAAAAAAAACCAAGACTAAGTCCTTAAGGAGCTCATGGTCTAGTAGTTGATACAAAGGAAGGGACAGTCATCCTAAAAGTCTTCCTAAAAGAAATGACACCTAAGCTGAAACCCAAAGGATGAGGATAGTCTTATCTTTTCTGATAGTAAAGTCTAAGTGACAGCAGTTGTCATGAGAAAAGATTGTGGGGCCTGGCATGGTGGCTCATGCCTGTAATCTCAGCACTTTGGGAGGCCGAGGTGGCTTGACCAGTCAAGCTGAGAAGTTCGAGACCAGGCTAGGCAACATGGTGAAACTCCATCTCCACAAAAAATACAAAAACTAGACAGGCATGAGGGTGCATGCCTGTAACCTCAGCTAAGTCTTAGGCTGGACGATTGCCTGAGCCCAGGAGGCTGAGGTTGCATTGAGCAGGGTTGTGCCACTGACTCTAGCCTGGGTGACAGAGTGAGGCCCTGTCTCACACACACACACACACAAAATATTAGTTCTGTTCCCTTCCTGGGTTGATATCCTTCTCTTCTATCTAGGCCAGAATGCTTTCTGAAATGGAAATGTGCCTATATTCCTACCTGCTTAACCTTATTATGGGATTTTGATAAACTACAAGAAAGTAGTTACACTCCTCTCGATGTCAAACAAAACATACTTGATGTATTTGGTGCTCAGTGTATGAATTGTTCTTCCCACAAATGCCTTGGATTCTAGTAAGTGTGAGTTCCTTGTATTTCTTTAACTTGCCACAATCATCTATACTTCCATTATTTTGTATAACATGATTACCTTGTCAGTGGAAATATAAATAAATAAAATTACTTTGAAGCGCTGTGGCATTGCCCAATAGAATTGACGATCCACCAATTTTATAACCCAGACATTCCAGTTATCGGAAGATACTGTCCGGAAAGAGAATCTATTGGCTATTTACATTAGGAGACATGTTCACAAAATCAAAATACAAAAATCATTCCAAATGTACAACAGCGGAAAATGAACAAGTATATATTATTATGCACCATTTATCCAAGTTTGGGTTTTCCACTAAAAACTCACTCTTGATTGTTTACATAAATAGATCTGGACCCTTTAAATATTTTTTCCTTTGCCACGTTTTAAGATGTCAATCTTTGTGAGTAGAAAACATTGGAGAGAAATTCCGAAAATGCGCTTCCAATCTGCTTTGGAAATGACACCTCCCGTGTCTGGCCCGGAGGGCATACAGGGATACACCAATGCCCAGATTGTGTAGTTCAGGCAGCTGCTATAGCAGCCACTTCCTGAAGTTCATGGTGGCCAGGAGAACTGAGCAGCCATGAGCTTCTCCTGATACTGCCCTTTGCCAAATCTGAAGTGGAGCCTGTCTGGCATGACATTTCTTTGTAAACAGCTTTACAAGTGGCCCAGAAGGCAAGTTTCTGGGGAGCTCTGAAGTGTGGATTGAAAGCAAGTTTTTCAAGTGCAACAACACAGCGACTTCTTAACATTCAGTGAAGCCAAGGGGTGAGGGGAGTCTTCATTGGCTACTCCAACTTCACCCTGGAAATAATGGCAATTCCATATATGTGCTCATCACGTTTTATTTAGACTTCTTACGTTCTACTACACAATATTTCCTTGTTCAAATGCTGTTATAATTAATCATTCTTTATATTAACTTTCCCTATTCACATTATTATATGTTTTCTCTGTCTTGACAGACCCTGAATCTTCCTTTCATTTGAATAAATGCTATCTACCTATCTATCTATCTATCTATCTATCTATCTATCTATCTATCTATCTATGTATTTACTTATCTTTCTATCTGAACACTTAAAGACCAGTGTAAAAAAATCAAGTACCACGAAACTACACATGGTATGATTTTATTTTAAAAAGTTCAAAACTACCTAAAGCCAAACCATAAAACATGTAAATAATATAGCCATGTGTGATAAAATTATAAAGAATAAGAGAGGTAATAAAGATAAACACAAAATTCAAGACAGTGAAAAAGCACAACTGTCATTAATGCACGGGGAACCCAAAGATATTGGAAATGTTATTTTCTTAATATGGCTAGTAGGTTCACAAATGTTCATTACTATTTTTCTCTATACTTGTGTGTTATATTATAGTCTTTTACATAAATAAAATATTTTAATAAAAAATAGTGATTTCTTATGCTATAGAGTGATTACATATACTAAAAGTGTAATTTAATCAGTGTCCCAACTAGTGCGCTGAGATAGTGATCCTCTCAGCCTTGGGAGGCCAGGCAGGGCGTGAGGCCTCTGGCTTGGAGCAGTTGCGCATATTCCGCAGTGTGCTCTATGACAAAGTGATGTTTTCCCACGTATGAAGCGACATGGACACATTAGACTTGATTCCCTGAAAATGCCAGATGAGAGTTTTACGATATTTGTCCATTCCCCTTGGATTTAATACTGACTTTGATTCTTCTACTTCAGAATAATCTTGTATAATTATAAATTTTGATTTGTTATTTTTAATCCACAACGAGAAAATAAAAGAAAAAATATATACACAGACAAATATATGAAAACTCACATAACTGTATATACTACCCATCTTTGTTTATAAAATACTAATTTTAAGATACATCAATATACCCATCATGATTCTTTCTGAGTGACATACCACACAAATTCACTATGGGTTCTCTAACTAATCCTCTTAAGCTACTTGTTTCAAAGCCTCTGAAGCTGCCTGCCCTGTGAAGTCTGCAACAAAGCTTTCTCTTCACTTCTCCCTTAGCCTTGCATGGGTCCACTTTCCTTTCAATATCAAACAGAGTATTAGAAATTCCTGGAAATGACTCCCTGAATACTTGTTGTGGCTGCTTGGAGCATAGATGACATACCTGTTGATAAAACAGTACACTGTTTACTAGTTGCCCAAATGATATGGAAGAGAAACACAAGGGCACTCTACAATTCTAACATTGAATATTTCTAATTTAACAATTTGAACCAGCCACTTGTCAACCAAACTTCCACATTAAATCAACTCCAAAGACTATTATGGTCAGGTGCGGTGTCTCAAGCCTGTAGCCTCAGCATTTTGAGAGGCCAAGGTTGTCGGATCACGAGGTTAGGAGTTCGAGACTAGCCTGGAAAGCATGGTGAAACCCCGTCTCCACTAAAAATACAAAAAATTAGCCAGGCATGGTGGCACGTGTCTGTTGTCCCAGGTACTCAGGAGTCTGAGGCAGGAGAATTGCTTGAACCCGGCAGGCAGAGGTCACAGTGAGCTGAGATCATGCCATGCCACTGCAATCCAGGCTGGGCTACAAAGCAAGGCTCCATCCTTTAAAAATTAAATAAATAAATAAAATGGAAAAGACTGGTTTATGAAATATGTGTTAATTAATAATATTTGACGTTGAACAAATAACCTAAAGTGGTAAGTGCTTCAATGCTACAACAGCAACAACGATAAAATAACCACAGCAATCGTGCTTGGTAATAAAGTATTTACTTACAATTTTTCTAATTCTTCAAGATAAACTACACACAGTTGATATTAGTATTTCCCAGAGGAGGAAAGTGAGGTCTGAGAAATCAAGTTGCTAAATGGTTTGTCTCAAGGCACATTAGAAATAAGTGCTGATTTTTTAATATATCATAATAAATGATAGCACAACTGTGATCCTTAAAGTCCTGTTTGTGATTAGTCAACCATCTATTGTGGTTTTTTTTGTCCTTTTTAAAAAAGCCACACTACCATGTTAGCATACTTAACATAAAACATGAAGAAACATCAAAAATAATTTTGTAATGTTTCATATGACCACGACAGACGAATGTTTTATGGAACGGGCAAAGACATTTTCATATCATAGACCTAGAAAGGAAGGACAAACTCTGAAGAGAAAAATAAGGCCAGGAGCGGTGGCTCATTACTGTAATTCCATAAATTTGGGAGGCTTAAGTGGGAGAATTGCTTGAGGCCAGGAGTTTGAGACCATCCTGGGCAACATAGGGACACCCTGTCTCGACAAATAAAAGTACAAATATTAGCTGGGCACTGCGGCACGTGACTGTAGTCCTAGCGATTTTGGAGGCTGCGGTGGAAAGATTGATCAAGCCCAGAAGTTTGAGGCTGCACTGAGCTAAGATTGCACACTGAACTTCAGCTTGGGAGACAGTGTGAGAACCTGTCTCTTAAGAACAACAACAAAATAAGCTGGGGCGATGGGTAAGTTAAAAATATGCTGCCATTGGCCAACCAATCGAACTGTTGAAAACATGCTCTCACTCCCAAGCCAGACACTTTGATAATCCCTGGACAGAAAGATGGAGCCATTTCTGGCTGTCCAATGACCTAACTCCTTTCAATACAGATAAGATCAACCTGGGGATAGTCAATATTTGGCTGAAAAAAATTATAATAGTCAAGATTTGGGAAGAAAAACACCTCTAAATGTCAAAAATACGAAAAAGAACAAATAAAGATGTGTTGACGATATACCTTACATATAGAGAGATTTACTGGGTTTTGCATATACGTACACAAAAATATATTTAAAATAGGAAAAGGGCTAGAATTATATACACAAGAATATAACCATGATTTCATATTTTTCTGATGGAATTAGGCAGATATTTACTTTCTGCTGTGGCTTTCTTGATATTTACAGTTTCTAAAATAAACCTTATTTTAAAATAAGAAACAAAAAGATACTGAAAATAAAGATATGCAAAAATTATATTACATTGTATGAGAGAATATTATATTTATCATTACTACATATATATTGAAATTTTCTATTGGCTTGCAAGAAATCATCTATGATATTTTTCCACAGTACAAAAAAAAAAGAAAAAGTGATATTATAACAGGGAATCATTTTTTCTTTTCCTACCTATAAAAACGTCTATCTGGTAACCCTAAGGATCAATAAATGCTCATTACAGAAACATTGGTTGATTATTCATAATTCTCAATAATATTGGAATGAGAAATAAAATGAATATAGTTATAACTTCATGAAAATGCATTTCTATAGACAAAATAAAAATTTCAGAACAAAACTGAACTTAATCAGTCAGCTCTGGGGATTGGTTCCAGGACACTGACAGAGATCAAAATTTGTGCATACTCAAGTCCAGCAGAAAAGACACGTATACATGAAAAGTAGGCCCCCCTCTTCTGTGGAATTAACAAGCTGAATGTGAAAAAAACACTAAACAAATCAAATTGATTTGTCAGAATAATAATCCAAATTTTAGTGTAAATTATTTAATATTTCATCTTTTCAAGTGATTTTCCGAATAATGTAAGTCCAGCATTCTCAGAGTCTGAAAAGACTTTCTGGATTACCTTGCTCTGCCTCAGTGAGGAAAGGTAGTTGCGGATGTGGAATGTGGAGCCACATCTGACCTCCCTTGTGTTAACTGGCCATAATATATCTCTCACCACATGCCTAATGCCTTTTGACATCCTGGTCTTCTTATTGTTAAGACAATGAAGTAGGCAATAATAAAAAAGAAAATATTTCTGAAAAACATGGCTAAGAGTCCCAATGGAACGTAACAGTTTTGCTTTATTTTGTTTTTTTAGAAAAACATTCATAATTTTCTTACTTTACACATTTTTCATTAGTTCTTTATTGGCCACATCTGAGGTTCTCAGATTCAAGCTCATGTAATGAGTATCATTCTGTGAAAAAAGTTCTGACATATCAAAGCTAAAGGAAAAATAATTGTTGAGGTTTGTTCCATAGAAATAAATTGACTCACTTAAAAGCCTTTTCTTCTGGATTTATGTCCTTCCTACATTGTGATATTTTTTTAATTGTCAAATAAAAATCTGTAAATATCCAATAATCATATGAGGCACAATGATAAACAATGCCATACGAAAGTGCTCAGCAAGCCTTCCATATTCGTGATTGTTTTTGAACTCAGGCAGGTGAAGTAGTAGGAGGTGCTCCTTACAATTTTTGTTTTGCAAACATTTATTTCTTCATTTAACCCACGACCACAACCTCCCTGATTCACCAAAAATTGAGTAAATAATCTTTGTTTTGTTTTTTTTTTTGTTTTTTTTTGAGACAGTTTTGCTCTTGTTGCCCAGGCTGGAGTGCAATGGAGTGATCTTGGCTCACCACAACCTACACCTCCCAGGTTCAAGCAATTCTCCTGCCTCAGCCTCCTGAATAGCTGGGATTACAGGCATGTGCCACCATGCCCGGTTAATTTTGTATTTTTAGTAGAGACGGGGTTTCTCCATGTTGGCCAGGCTGGTCTCGAACTCCTGACCTCAGGTGATCCGCTCGCCTCGGCCTCCCAAAGTGCTGGGATTACAGGCATAAGCCACCATGGTTGGCCAATCCTTGTTCTTATGAATCATTTTTATTTATTTATTATATTTTTTTTTTTTAATTTTTTTAAAAGTACAAACAAAAAGATGTATATCAAACATATTAGGATGGTTGCACATGGGAAGATGGGGAATAGAAATAGGGGGTGGGAATTAAAGAAAATAAATGAGAGAGGGACATTCATTGTATGGATCAATGATAATAACTCAATCCTCTATTTGACAAAGAAGAAGGAGAAGGAAAAGGAAGAAAAAGAAAGTGGGATAAAGGATCAGAAAGGGAGGAAAATAGAAAAAATTAGAGTATGACTCCAGGTTAGACCTGTTTTGTTGTCACTTGGTTGGTTGGTTGCTTTGTCTGTTGTATTTTTCGTATGTTTCACCATGTTGGCCAGGCTGGTCTCGAACTCCTAGCCTCAAGTGATCAACCCGCCTCGGCCTCCCAGAGTACTGGGACTACAGGTGTAAGCCACCACGTCCAGTGCCAACATTGCTTCTGGTCTCTGTGGTAGACCTCCCAGATGGGTGGCCGGGCAGAGGCGCTCCCCACATCTCAGACGGGGCAGCCAGGCAGAGGTGTTCCTCACTTCCCAGACGGGGCGGCCGTGCAGAGGCACTCCTCACATCCCAGAAGGGGCGGCCGGGCAGAGGCACTCCTCACTTCCCAGATGGGGTGTCCGGGCAGAGACGCTCCTCACGTCTTCCCAGATGGGGCGCCCAGGCAGAGGCGCTCCTCACTGCTTCCCAGAGAGCGTGGCCGGGCAGAGGCGCTCCTCACTTCCCAGACGATGGGCAGCCGGGCAGAGGCGCTCGTCACTTCCCAGACGATGGGCAGCCGGGCAGAGGCGCTCGTCACTTCCCAGATGGGGTGGCCGTTGGGCAGAGGGGCTCCTCACTTCCCGGACAGGGTGGCCAGGTAGAGGTGCTCCTCACATCCCAGACGATGGGCGGCCGGGCAGTGGCGCTCCTCACTTCCCAGAAGAGGCGGCTGGGCGGAGGCGCTCCTCACTTCCCAGATGGGGCAGCAACGCAGAGGCGCTCCTCACTTCCCAGATGGGGCGGCCGCGCAGAGGCGCTCCTCACTTCCCAGACGGGGCGGCCGAGCAGAAGCACTCCTCACATCCCAGACGGTGGGTGGCGGGCAGAGGCGCTCCTCACTTCCCAGACGATGGGCGGCTGGGCAGCGGTGCTCCTCACTTCCCAGAGGATAGGTGGCCGGGCAGAGGCGCTCCTTATATACCAGGCGGGGCGGCTGGGCAGAGGCGCTCCTCACATCCCAGAGTATGGGTGGCCTGGCAGAGGTGCTCCTCACTTACCAGACAGGGCGGCCGGGCAGAGGCGCTCCTCACATCCCAGATGATGGGCGGACAGGCAGAGACGTTTCTCCTAGACGGGGTGGCGGCTGGGCAGAGGAGCTCCTCATAACCCAGACGATGGGTGGCCAGGCAGAGACGCTCCCCACCTCCCAGATGGGGCGGCGGCCCAGCAGAGGCTGCAATCCCAGCACCCTGGGAGGCCAAGGCAGGCGGCTGGGAGGTGGAGGCTGCAGCGAGCCAAGACCACGCCACCGCACTCCAGCCCGGGCAACAACGAGTGAGCGAGACTCCGTCTGCAGTTCCAGCACCTCGGGAGGCCGAGGCGGGCAGACCACTGGAGGTCAGGAGCTGGAGACCAGCCTGGCCGACAAGGCGAAACCGCGCCTCCAGCCAAAGGAGAAAAACGAGGGAGGGGTGGTGGCGCACAACGGCAATCCCAGGCAATCCGCAGGCCAAGGCAGGAGAACCATGGGAGCTGGACGCAGGGAGTCTGCAGCGAGCCGGGGAAAGAAAGAAAGAAAGAAAAGGAAGGAAGGAAGGAAGGAAGGAAGGAAGGAAGGAAGGAAGGAAGGAAGGAAGGCACTTTGTGATATTTTTAACAAAATCATTTTCTGTATGCAATACTAATATTTGAAAAGATAAGTTTGAAAAAAATAATTTGGCAAAATAAAGTTTACCATCTTTAAAAATAAAAAGTTGGCCCTCTGCATACGTGGGGTTCTTTCCTTCAATACTGTATTTTATTATGTTTTCTTAAGACACGGAATTTTGCTCTTTTGCGAGGGTGGAGTGCAGTGGCTTGATCATACCTCACCGCAGCTTCAAACTCCTGGGCTTAAGCAATTCTCCTTCCTCAGCTTCCTAAGTACTTGGGATTACAGTGAATAACACTGGATTTTCTACCTATCTTTGCTTGCTGATGTGAAATCTACAGATCGAAAGGGCTGACCGTATTTTTTAAAAACATTGTGCTTAAGTAGACCTGTGCAATTCAAATCAGTGTTCTTCAAGTATGAAATGTGTATTTTAAATTCCTATAATATGCAAATTAAGAACAATAAAACACATAGCTACCTCATTTTTAAATCTTATAAAATACTATTCTGCTAAAGCTTATGAAAGCACATAAACAGCTGCATGTGCTAATGGGAAAAAAGATAGTGATTTTTATTTACATCGATAATAACTAACTGATAAACCCAGGTATACAAATATAGGCAAGTCTTCTTCACCTTAGGTCTCCTAGTAATCTGCTCACAGAAATAATATTAATATTAAATTAAAATAATCTAGTAATGTTTAGTAAGATGCCTGACAAATTATAAATATTTACCAAGTGATAACTAACAATATGTTAATTTTTAAAGCTAAACCTATTAGGAACACAAAACATGGTGCTTATTTCAGTCGTTCTACAATATCTGGACGCCTGCTATGAATCAAAAGCTCCCTGCTTTCACAGAACTTACAGTCCAAAAGGAGTGATGGGGTTGCTATTGCAATAAGAATGATTCAATCTAATTGAAAGTGTATCAACAAGCTCTGAGTAGATGAACAATGAGTCACTGAATTCAATATACCATTCTGTCACAATGTAATTAACTAATGAGAAACCCTCATTACATTAAGAAAGCATTAATTATTATATTCATTCATTTATCTCTTACTTTTTATAATGTAGTTTTACTAACAGTTGGCATTTAGAACTGGCTGATCACCTCCTATGAGCCAATTACAGTTTTGAATGTTTATACAATACATGATTTTTAATCTTCAGAGCAATTCTGCAAGTTGGGCAGGCTAGTAGCCCCATTTCATAGATGAGATACTAAAGGATCAGGAGTTAAATAACTTACCTAAACTCACACTAGATAGTTTTAGAATGAAATGGGAGGTCTATATTGTTCTTTCAACTGCACCCTGTTGACAAAGGAAAAATAGGAATAACTACAACCCCCATAATTTGGATATCAGCTCTAATCAACATTTATGAATTTAGCATCATGAACTCAGATTTTGAAATAGTATATAGTAAATGAAACACAGACTATCTGTTAGCAGCTCTCATAAACAGATGAGATGATCAAATAAAACATAATTGCAATAAATTGCTATGGGTTTCTAAATCAAATTCACAATCCATTGCTACAAATACAAAAATTGATGTGGCTACACACATGTAAATGCACAAAGACACACACACACACACACACACACTTCTCTTTCTCTGTATCCTGTGTTAACACCCTGTATCCTTTGATACAGGGGAAAGAAGTAGTACAAGAAAAGCAGGATGAAGACATGTCTCTTCCTTAGATTTCAAAGTTTTTGTTGAGAAATTCAACATTCAACTTAATTTACTTAGTGAGAAATTACTATTATTACGTGCAATGCACTGCTCAGGTGTTTCAGGAATTGTAAACATCTTATAGAGACACAGACTGGATCTTTACTATCATTTGGAGAAAATGAAACAAATATAGAAATACTCAAGGAAGAAAAAGCTGTGTGTCCTTAACAAACCATAATTCAAATGATGAGGCATTTTGTCAGGGAGAGAAAACATCATTTTTCTTTTAAAGATAGAAAATCAGCTTCATGGAATCTGCTTGCATTTTCATTCTCATTGTTGACCTATTACCCACATAAAAAAAATTGGAAAGAATTGTGAACAATAAGGAAACAATTCTCCCAATATTCCTCTGAAGATAATGCAGTGCTTATACTAACTGATTAACTCCCTTTACGTTTTACCTATATTTGTTGAATAAAATTAATCAAATTATATATACAACTTTACATTCTTTCTGCTTACTTCCTATTTTGTTGTAAATGTCTTCTTATATTGTATATCTAATAATCTTTTTTTTTTTGAGATGGAATCTTGCTTTGTCGTCCAGGCTGGCCACCTCCTGGGCTCAAGAGCTTCTCCTGCCTCAGTCTCCTGAGTAGCTGGGATTACAGATGCCTGCCACAACGCCTGGCTAGTTTTGTTTCTTTGTTTGTTTGTGTGTCTGGTTTTTTTTGTTTGTTTTTTAGTAGAGATGGGATTTCACCATGTTAGCCAGACTGGTTTCAAACTCCTGACCTCAGGAGTTTTGTCTCACCCACCCAAATTGCTGGAATTACACGTATGAGTCACCACACCTGACTCTAATCATTGATTCTAATGATTATAAAATGTTCTCATTGGGGAATATCGACTTCTTTAGTAATTTCTCTTCTCTTAGGCAAGAGGTTATTTTGAAATACTTGCTATTATCATTTTAGAACTCAAGTCTTTTTCAAAGCAGTCTTTCATTTCCAAATTTGAGACTTTTTCTTTAGAAATAATTCAAGAAATGAAAATACTGTGACAAAATATAGAACTTTGTGACAGTTCTTGGACACTTTAGAAATATATAGCTATTACTTTCAAAAATATCAATATAATTCACAATATTATCAGAAATCCATGGAGAGCATATGCTTCAGTGTAGCAGCCAGAGCAATGGGCACAACCAAGGTGTCAATTGTTATGCTACTGTGAGCAGCAGAACAATAGCAAAAGGGTTCTATCTAATCATTTCAACATGGGAGCAAACTTTTTATTAGGATTTCTTGCTAATATCAAAATATTCAGCTAAAACAATTTTGTTTCCTGGGAAATGATATAAAATATCAGTAAGCATGATAAAATACACTATCACTATGAAATGCAATAATTACTGGATGAGATAAACAGGGTTTCACAGAAAGATAAAGTCTTTCTTCACAAAGAGATTCTCAGATTATTTGAATGATATTTAATAAACTTAGAGTTGACCCCTGAACACCATGGTGGTTGGGGTGCCGAGATCCCATGTACTCAGAAATCAGCGTATAACGTTTGACTTCCTCAAAACTTAGCTATCAATAGCCTACTGTCGACTAGAAGCCTTAATGATAATATTCACAGTTAATTAATGCATATTTTATATGTTATATGTATACTGTATTTTTACACTAAAGTTATCTAAAGGAAAGAAAATGTTATTAAGAAAATCAAAAGAAAAATATATTTAATATTCATTAATGGAATACTAAATCTAATTAGTGGAAATGGATCATTATAAGGGTTTTCATCCTCATCATCTTCATGTTGAGTAATCAGACAGGGAGGAGAAAAAGGAGGGGTTGGTCTTGCTGTCTCAGGGGTAGCAGAAGCGGAAGAAACTCCAATTATAAGTGACTCACATAGCTCCAACCAGTGTTATTCAAGGGTCAACAGTATATATAGGTCAAAAGTTTTAAAACTATATTCTGTAATTTTCTGAAAAAAATTAAACTACATTACATAAAAAAATAGAAAATTTCTTGGAATTTCAGGCAGGTAAATTGGGGTGGGGGGTGCTGGAAACTATATACTAGATAAACCATTGTACTATTGGATTTCCACTTAGTTCACATATGTGATTAGCACACATATGATGAGAGAGGCAGTGCTTAGAGATGTAGCAGAAAAGGTAGCATAGGGTAGTTCAAGATGGGGCTTAGATGCATGGCTGAAGAATTTGTATGGATCATTTACTAATTCAAACATAAAATGAATACTATGAAGAGAAGAGGTGAAATGAAATTACATATACATTCTGAAAGAAGTAAAGATTTCCTGATGGAAAAGTAAAAACAAATAATTTAAAGACACTCCCAAGCACTAAGAAAGAAATTGGCTCTGTGAGAAAGAGAGAGATATCATCAGCTTAATTATTTATATTATAGGTCATCTTGATGTTTTAAAGGTGATATCCTTAAGGATATAACTTACAATACTTTTTTCTTCAAAATATCAAGTGCCTACTGTGTCTTAATAAGTATTCTAAGCCAATGCAGAAATGAACAAATGAGACAGATTTTCTTGCACCTAAAGAGCTAATGAGGTCGCAGGGTGAGAAACACAAGTCGACAAGTCAAAATACAACATTGAAAAGTGAAGCTGGCACAGTGGCTCTGGCCTGTAATACCAGCACTTCAGGATTCTGAAGCAGGAGGATCACTTGTGCTTAGCAGTTCCAGACCAGCCTCAGCAACAAAGTGAGAGCCCATCTCTAAGAAAAGATAAACAAGAATAGCTGGGGATGTGGCATGTTCCTGTATTCTCAGACACTGGCTTAGATGAGAGGATTGCTTGAAATTGGGAAGTCAAGGCTGCAGTGAGCTGGTATGGCACCATGCTTAAGAATGGATGACAGAGCAAGATCCTGTTTTGAAAAAAAAAAAAAATTGGTAGAGAAACGCATTGTGATAAGTGCTTTAGAGAAAAATACACCAGGAAAGGAAAATAAATAAAGTATCATAGACAAAATTGATTTTTGTTGTGTTTTGTTTTTGTTTTTGAGACAGAGTCTCACTCTGTCGCCCAGGCTGGAGTGCAGTGGCGTGATCTCAGCTCACTGCAAGCTCCGCCTCCCGGGTTCACGCCATTCTCCTGCCTCAGCCTCCCGAGTAGCTGGGACTACAGGGGACCACCACCAGGCCAGGTTAATTTTTTTTGTATTATTAGTAGAGACGGGGCTTCACCATGTTAGCCAGGATGGTCTCGATCTACTGAAATCGTGATCTGCCTGTCTCGGCCTCCCAAAGTGCTGAGATTACAGGCATGAGCCACTGCGCCCGGCCCAAAATTGAATTTATAATATCATGGTCAGAAAAGACCTAGTATAGAATATATTTGGGCAGATACCTAAGGGAGGCTAGAAACGAAGGCGCGTGGCTATTTCATGTATTTCAGCTTTTTCCTAGCTTTTTAGGAAGTGATAACTACATTAAAATATCTAAATGTAAACTGATTATTTCTCCACAGCATATTTGCCCCCATTTTCTATTATGAAGCTTCTGATATAAAGGAGAAGGAATGAGAATAGAGAAAACTGAAGCCAGATCTCAAGGTTGAGAGAAACTTACTTATGATCAGTAGAGTCTCATAATATGTATGGCAATTTAAGCATGGTAGGTGAGTGTTATTCCCTGTGAAATGAATCAAAATCTTACTGGGAATACTGAAAGTAAATATGTCAAGTGTATATGGAGACCAGAGACCAGTGCTCTGCTGCCTTTGGCCCAGAGCACAAGCAACATCTTAAAGCTTCATTACTTGTTTCTCAATATAAGAGGAGAAGAGAATGTCTGCCTATTGACCTCAACAGCCTCCTCCTGCAACTAATCATCCTTCATTCCCCTTGTCCCTGAATTCCCTTGACCCGCCCCTCCTTCATTTGATTGGCTCTGTGTACTTGTTAGAATCAGAAGGTCGGGGGGAACTGTGGCTTCTGAACATGTACGCTAGACTCTACCCATATCCAGCCCTGTGACCCTACAAACATGCTCAACTGAATTCCTTCCATAGAGATACTCTTCCCGCTGAGTTTCTCTCCTCTGCTCCTAGAGCCAAATGGCATCTCCTGTCCTATCCCTGGATGGCTTAAACCAGGAAAATTCCTGGATCCAAGAGGAGTCAGATAAAGGAATGGTGGCCTTGTGGGTGCTGAGATTCTCATAGAGATAAAGGGGATATCCTGAAATCTAGAGTTTCTTCCTTTCCTTTTCCCTCTCTTACAGCTTCTGCTGCTCCTGGGAGCTTTGCTCTATCTCTCATCCAGCTCAGACTGTTGTTGAGCCTGATAGTCTTTGCATAGCCAAGGTGGTTCTTGAAGAACTCTTGTCTGCACGAGGTCTGAGCTGCTTCTCCAGAATCTGCAGCACGGGTTTCCATAACTGCATGAAGATCTGGAGCCACCGGTAACTAGGCAGAGAGTGTTCTCATGTGTCTGACATGGCATGTCACTCCTCTCCATGAGCGGTAGAATAAATGCATTCAGATGAAGCCCTGCCATCATTACTTTGTCAAGTAGAAATGCATTTCAATTTACCTCAGAGCAACATGTCCTACACTACCGTGGCCCAGGGAGATCCCTGAGATGGAGCTTTGTAGACTTTCCCTCCTTTACCCCTTGAGCTGGGATGAGCAATGCCAGGTATTATAGGAGGGAATCCTACATCCTGTGGTTGCTGAGAGGTCCTTGAAAGCCTTCATCTGGAGCATGAGGAGCAGGAGAAATGTCCCTTCTGGAGTGGAGGCCGACAGTGTTCTTAGATTAAATTCTTACATTACAATAAAAGTGAATCGCCTGGGCACGGTGGCTCATGCCTGTAATCCTAGCACTTTACTAACCACTCTACTAAAAATGCCAAAAAAAAAAAAAAAATTAGCCAGCCATGGCAGTGGGCACCTGTAATCCCAGCTACTTGGGAGGCTGAGGCAGGAGAATTGCTTGAACCTGGGAGGCAGAGGTTGCAGTGAGTCGAGATCACTTCACTGCACTCCAGCCTAGGCAAGGCAATAGAGCAAGACTCCATCCAAAAAAAAAAACAAAAAACTTCTGTTTTGAAAAGACTTAATCATCATCTATCTTAACACCCCCCTATGCCCCCTGAAATGCAGTCAGTGGAAAGAAAGGGGTTGGTCTTCAGAGATTTATATAAGGACACCTCAAGAGCCAAGCTCATTCTTCTCCAGAACCCACCGAGTGGCTTTGCAACTGGCCTTGGAGACTTCCAAAAGCTACCGGCACTGCACGGTGAGGCTCTGATCCCTGAACTGAATTCATCTTATTTGACAGCAGGCTTTGGTGAGAACATAGATGTTTTTCTGAGGTAAGTACTCAATTTCCAGAGTAGGAGCTACTATTAGGTTACAAACCAAAACAAGCAAAATTTGGGGACTTTAATTTATCTGCAAACTTAGATTTTTTTTAGATGAAATGATCTCATTTTCTGAGTTTTAAAAATGGCTCCATTTCTTTTTTAAAATTATTCTAAACATAATCCGTAGGTTTACAAGCTCCATTTACTTAACCTATTTACAAATTAACATTTTCGTCATCTGTCTTGCTACATGTTCCTCAAATTAAGGTTATCATTAATTTTTTACTTAATGTATTTCTAAGTTATTTGTGTAGATTGTAAGCGTTTTGCAATAGTTTCCAAATATCTAGTAGTTTTTTAATCTCTGTGGGTTCTATAAATGGCTTATGGGTGTTGTAATTTATGTGTATAAATGTGTTACATTCTACTGTACTAGTGGTAATGTGCCTGTGTTACAATGTATGGCTATATATACGTAGAGAGTGCATTGGATGATTCGGGCAAACATTTTTTTCTAAAAAATGGTAAAAGTCTCTTCACAAACTTCAGTCTGTCAAAGAAAGCAAGAAATGAGTATTTCTGCAGAAAAGTCTCACTGGCAATCATGCAGAAATGTCAGAAATAGAGGGATCATATATTTATACAGTGTAGAAACCAGGATTTAGGTTTTTCATTTCTTTGTTTCTTTGTTTGCTTTAGACAGGGCCACCCAGGCTGGAGTGCAGTGGTGGAAATAAGACTCACTATTGCCTCTACTTCTCACTTCAAGCAATCCTTCAGCCTCATCTCCCAAAGTAGCTGGGACTACAGGCATGGGCCCTCATGTTCGGCTATTATACATACATATATATTTATAGAGATAGGCCGACCTAGACATTTTGCTATGTCGCCAGTCTAGAACTCCTGAGCTCAAAACACCCTGCCTGACTTTGCTTCCCAAAATACCGTGATTTACAGGCTTGAGCCACCTTGCTTGACCTAGGTTTTTTTTTTCCTCTTTTCTTTTTTTCAAAACATACATTTAAAACTCTGACTTACTCTCTAGTGCCTATTATTATTGCATAATAGTAACTCGTTTTCTGACTGCATGAAAGAGTAATGATAATGCTTCCAAAGAGCTTAGAAAATATTTCTATCCTTTGTGTACTCTCCTACAGTTTATCAATCTTTTTGTAATTTTAATTACCTGTCTTTTAAAAATGTCATAATATTAACCAGTATATCCCCAAATTAACAGACAGTCCAGGAACAGTAAACACGCCAGAAAGTTTTTGTTTATTGAATTAACATAGCAGCCTTGAAAAGCGATGATTGTTTGTTTTACCTTGGAGAATTGCCTTTACCTCGATTTGTCTGTTTTATCTTGGAGAGTAAAGGCTAGCTTCTTCTGATTGGGGTCTAAGTATGAGTTTTGCTCTAATATTTTCTAGCAGGGTCCTTCTGGAAAAGTCACGATGGATGGTTGTTACAGTTAAATAAAAAAGTGAGAGTAGAAGAGCTTAGTTAGCTCGCCTTCTCTAAACCAATCACTGGCAATTAAGAGTGTTACTGATTCTGAGACCATTCAAGACTCAACCCTTGAGTTTACAGGTTGATGAAACCTGTGAAGCCCAAGCAATTTGGTGGACACTAACCCCTCAAAAAATCCGACGTTCTTCTATGCAAGAAAATAGAGTTTGGAAAGCTGGCCCTGTGTTGATTGGAGAACAGTCACGTTTTCCTACAGAGGTCGATATCTCTTAGTGCCTTGGTTTTCTGTTTTTCCTATCTCTGTTGTTGCAAATTAGAGCCTATTCTTCTCTAGAAAGAAAGGATATTATTCAATCACAACCTGATTCAAACTTTGCTTGGACCTTTGTCTCTCCAGGGTAGAAGATTAAATTCTTGTGGTTTTCTTTCCTTAGGAAAGTGGACTCAGACTTCTCACATGCCTTCCAGAAGGAACTCACCTGTGTCATCTGCCTGAACTACCTGGTAGACCCTGCCACTGTCTGCTGTGGGCACAGCTTCTGTAGGCCCTGTCTCTGCCTTTCCTGGGAAGAAGCCCGAAGTCCTACCAACTGCCCTGCATGCAGGGAACCATCACAGAACAAGGACTTCAAAACCAATATTCTTCTGAAGAACTTAGTGACCACTGTGAGAAAAGCCAGTCTCTGGCAATTCCTGAGCTCGGAGAAACAAATATGTGGGACCACAAGGAAACAAAGAAGATGTTCTCTGACATGGACAAGAGTCTGCTCTGTTTGCTGTGCTCCAACTCTCAGGAGCACGGGGCTCACAAACACTATCCCACTGAAGGGGCAGCTGAGGAACACCAGGTAAGAGATAGCTCTGCGATCACCTGAAAGCTGGAAGTTGGCAGAGTTAAAGAGATTAGAAGGACGATGAGAATCATCATGGTGATTACTCCATTCTTTACTGAGTGCCAGGTGCTGTTCTAGGTACCAATGATGGAATTTTGAATAAAATATGCAACTCTACCTTCCTTCATGGAGCTCGGACCCAAACAGAGCGTGAACAAGTAAATGTCGTTATTATTGAGTCTACAGTTCAATGCTAAAGGCATTGAAAAGCCACCAAAACTACTAGCGCAAAGAAACGTATTTTGGAAATATATTTAATATTATTGGACAAACGAATATGGGAATAGCACACTACAAAATCTGGGGCTAGCATAGTGGGTTCTGAAGCAGGATGTTTCCCTGAACATTAGCCAGGTTACAGGAAATCTTCACTTTTCAGTTCCCTAAACTGTTCCGCCTTCTGAAACCTCAAACTGAAAAATATCCATTGAGGATGAGCAGTGAAAAATTTGTTTTTCTTTCCCCTTTCTAATGTATTTATGTATTATATCCCTTGCTTGCATATACCACTCAGAGTGTGGAATTTATGGTGTTTCATTTTCTGTTGTTCAAACTCGTAATTCTTTTGCAGGAGAAGCTCTTAAAGCAAATGAGGATTTTATGGAAAAAGATTCAAGAAAATCAGAGAAATCTAAATGAGGAGAGAAGAACAGCCTTCCTCTGGAGGGTAAGTATGAGACCGTGAGTCCTCATGACCAGCTTGAGACAGGCATGCTGAGAGCATTTATATTAGCAACTTGAGTTGAAATTTTCGTATACCAGATTTTGTCATGTGTTTATTCATAGGCTTTAAAACAACTAGACTGTTCAATGTAACAATTGTTCAGGTTTTCTGTGAATGCTTTTCAGATAAACAAAAATAGATATAAATTCTGAAGGACAAGTAGGTGCTTAAAATTAGTAAGTATTTCAGGCAGAGATTTCTGTATAAATGAATTATGTAATATTGATTAAATAGTATATAATTGAGGAATAAAGGCATTTAATGGTGAATATGATGTTGTCCAGGGACAAAAAAGCAGGTGGGATCAGTAATTTAAGAAATGTGCCTGTGCTGGTGAAATCTGACAGCAAAGGACCCAGATGATTCCAGCTCAAGTAGGAGAAAATGTAACAGGATGAAAAGCTGAGGAGAAGGGACAAGAAATGACCGGGGGAGTGAGAGAATAAATATGTCAATATTGAGAGGAGAAACACAATTGAATGGAGATTCATGTTCTTAGAATGGCAGGGCAATTCAGAGCCTGTGGCTTTTGAAGGAAGAAAGATGGGAGACAGAAAAGAAGTAGTCGGTTTGAGAGATGGGGGTTAAATTTTTTACTAAGGTCCTTTCCGTGTGATGGCTTCTGATCCTGATTATAATACACTAACAACATCTCTACTTAGAGTGATTGGGCTGTGAAGTACAAAGGTTTGAGACTACAAACTAATTGAATAACAAAGATTATATATATTATTGATGACAATTTAACAATCAATCATTAATTTTAGTTGTTTTCTAATGGTATTTCAGATTTAAGAGGACATATATTTAAACATTTAAATCTAAAGGGCTTTTTTGCAGGTGTTTGAGAATTGATGAATTACATAAATTTTGAAGGAAGGTCTTGATTAACTCATCATCCTGTTTGTAAAGGGTGGAAAATAAAAGAAAGAATGAGGAGGATGAATTTGTGGGTTCTGTGAGGTGGAAGTAGACCTAAGCATTTAGCCTACAAAATCCATGTCCCTACAGAGTGATGTGGTTTTATGGGCACAGATGATCAGGAATTAGTATAAGAACCTGCATCCAGTTCTCCATAGAGGAGAAAAACAACATTTAGAGAGACTGAACAAAGAATACCAAGAGATTTTTCAGCAATTCCAGAGAAGTTGGATCAACATGGATCAAGAGTAAACACTTGAAAGAAATGTATCAGGAACTAATGGAAATGTGTCATAAACCAGATGTGGAGCTGCTCCAGGTAAGAACCGAAAGAAAGCTTTATGGAATTGTGCAACTAGACTTCCATAGAACGTTTTCTACCACAAGCTTCCTCCTCCAGCACATTTCATTCAAACTCTGGAAGAAAAAAATTCATGTGAAAATTATATTTTTGTTTCCATAGGATAGTATAAAGAAATTAGGGAAAAACTAACATTTCCTTCTTCCTCCTTTTGCGAAGTCCTAGGTTTGAAATGCTCTTGATTTGAGCCACATTACCCTTCGGGGACTAGCCCTGAAAAAGACCACATTGTAGACAGCTGCAGCAATGTGCAGTCACTACTCACACCTTTCCCTCTCACTCAAATTTAGGGTCCTGAATTTATCAGAAATAGGTTACGTCAATAGGTCTTACAGGTATAATAAGTGTTAGAGATGAGAATACATTTTAAAACTGTTGCAGTGATAGTATGTGGTAATTCTAAAGTTTTCGAAACCTAAAGAGCAGATCCGCAGAATAGCAACTTGTTTGTTTGTTTGTTTTGAGAGGGAGTCTTCTGTCATCCAGGCTGAAGTCCAGTGGCCCAATCTCAGCTCACTGCAACTTCTTCCTCCCTGGTTCAAGCGATTCTCCTACCTCAGCCTCTCTAGTATCTGGGAATAAAGGTATGCACCACCGGACACAGCTAATTTTTTTGTATTTTTGGTAGAGATGGGTTTTTGCCATGTTGTCCGGGCTAGTCTGGAACTCCTGACCTCAGGTGATCCATCCACCTTGGCCTCCCAAAGTTCTGGGATTACAGGTGTGAGCCACCTCATCCAACAGGAATAACAACTTTCTAAAGAAGTCATTTTTTTTTCTCTCTCTCTCTACAGGATTTGGAAGACATGGTGGCAAGGTATGTTATTTGCCATCAGTGCAAGCTGGAGCACAAGGCATGCTATGAAAAACATCAAGCTGTTTCCAACAAAGTGAAAACATAATTTACTAACACCACAATGTGTCAGTGTGATTGTGTGGGTGTGTGTCTGTACTCATGTGTTTGTGTTGTATGTTGAATGTTACCTATGCCTTTTATCAGACATTAACCTTTTCTTACTTTTCCAAGTAACTCAGGGGGTTATGTTTTGAAGAGTTCAATGCAGAAGTTGCTAGAATAAGATTGCCTCTTTTTAGGATTCAGAATCATAATTAGAGATCAACTATTTGGTGGCAGATAGGGAGAGAGGCATTTATTTTTCAGTGGAAGTAGGTTAGAAATGGAGTGAAGAGTTAGAAAGACTCCCTAAAAGCCAGAAACCCATCCTAGGATTGTGGAGGTACATTACAATATCAGAAGTGGGTTTGAATGAAGCATTTTCTGTTGGAATCTATTTCTTAAACACAGACATCAGAAACTTAACCAACTCAACCTACTTCCTTGCAGGAGTGAGTCCGTGCTGCTGCACGTGCCCCAGCCTGTGAATCCAGAGCTCACTACAGGGCCCATCACTGGGCTGGTGGATAGGTTCAACCGCTTTCTAGGTGAGTGTCACCCTCTTGGTGGGATCCACATGCAATGCCTTCAATTCTGGTTTTCTATGGGCAGCTTTCCCAGTGTAATGATCTTTCATCTAGAAGAAAATAGCCTGTGAATAGGTATTTATATTTATAGTTTCATTGTCATCAAACAGACAAAACTAAATAAAAGATGGTGGAATCAGCCATATAACAAATTTCTTAGGAAAGTAAAACATGCAGAAGGGCTCTTTAGGATGTAGAACCATTCATGTATGTTTCAACCGTGATACAATTTCCTGCATAAAATTATTACAAGAAGTATACAGAACTGAATTAATTCAGGACATTTCAATTTCAAATTCAGTGCAGTTAATGACTGATTTGAGTGACAGTGCTTTTTCAAATACATTTCAGGTGAAGTTTCATAGCATTTATAATTTTAATCATGTGCATTTTAATCATCTAAAGCATACACGAGTAACTTATATAACAATGCAAAACTTGAGAATCTGTGACCGATAGGAACGTGATTTGTTGGTTGATGAGGCCTTAGATAGAACTCCAGGATAGATCATGATAAATCCAGCAGATAAAAGATGTCTGTGCCTGAATCTGGCATGAAAGTCAGATAATTCTTGCAAGGAAGCTGCACTTTTCAGAAGGCAGATTGAGATTTTCTCTTTAAATATGAATTGACTAGTTTAAGTGGCAGATTATAATATTTTTGGCAAAGTGATAACTTTTTTATTTGGGTCTAAGGATGGCTCCCCACCTCATCTCCTGTCCCAAGCCTCCTGCTCTGCCCTGACAGAGAAGAGACAATGAAGGTTAATTTTATTGCTATGGACTTGGCTGCAGTGCAAGAGCTTCCACTTTTCAGTTGTTATGAAAGGTCGCTAACTAGACATAGACATGACCTTCGTCCCCTTTATACATTTTGAGTTTATAGAAATTGCGATCATTGAAGTTTAGGCGTTTCCTTGTGCAGATATCCTAACACCCTTTGATTCCAATATTTTTGCAGACAGAAGTTTCTTTCTAATCTTGACCTGTGTTTTCTTGTGAGAATCTCTTTCTTATCTGAACCTAAGAATTTATAAACTGCTTTTCACTAGAACATTCTCTTTTTTCCACCGTGGAAATTTCCTTCACTTGGGAAGTAACCAATTACAATATTAGGCTGTTTGAGGATGTCAGAAGTTTGATGTTTAGACATGAATCTTTGCATTCTGACAGATCTGACAATTTTGCTGCATGAGGAGCCTGGGTCTTCTCCTCTGGCAAACACTACTGGGAACTGGATGTGGACAACTCTTGGGACTGGGCTCTGGGAGTCCGTACGGACTCCTCGATAAGGAAGGATAGCACAATCGTTAAATCTAAGGACATATTTCTTCCTTTATGTGCCTGCTGTCCTTACCCATATTTCCAGGGATAACCTGGCATATGTAGACACTATGTAAAGCCCACATCCATTAGAAGTTTATAACACTATGTTTTCATGTGACTGTTTTCTTATTCCTGCAGTGCATATTTCCTGGGATAATAAAATAACCACTTGGTACATTCCCCTTGTTTGAAGTTCTGAGACAGCTACTCTTTGCTTCTGATGATCTCAACATTGCCCCAACTCCAACAAAATCTAAGTGTTTTCTTGATGGCGAGACCTGCCATTCACCCTTCGAAGATATTACTGAGAGGTGGATGTTGGGCAGTGTTGGAACTGGGCTGTTGGATTTTGCAATGATTCTTGGACAATGAGAAATGACATGCTGGTTAACTCCAAGAAAATTTTTCTACTTTTTTGTGTCAAGAAGGCTACCAGTGTCATATCAAGACCACTTCCCCACTATTACCTCAGTATCCAGAAAGGCCTCTAGGACAGATGGGGGTGTTTCTAGATGATGAATGTGGCATAGTAAGCTTTGTTAATGTGGCCAACAGTTTTCTCATCTGTAGCCTCTCTGGTTCTTTCCCTTACCCTCTTACAAGATTTCTTTGCTTTGCTTTGTTTGCTTTACACTCAAAGAATCAGAGATAGGTCAGTAACATGACTGAAGGTATCAGAAACACCAACTTCTGAGAATGCTAACCTACTGAATACTTGACATTCTTTATCTTTTTCTATGAAACTTTGTACCATTTTTAAAAGTGTGGAGGTATGCATTTGTTTTGATTTTCATTAAACTACTCTCTCTTAGAATACTGGGCATGTCTTTTCTTTTATGCTGTATCTTTTCTTTCCCTTGATTTCCAAGCCAGCCCAGGTAAATGAATACCTGAGTGTGTTTATCCAAACTGATGGGTTAATGCAAGAGCACAGGTTTCTTCCCCCTGAACTGGAATTTTCTTTTCTCTGTTCCACATCTGCAAGTCCCATTTCATCAAGTGTAAGTTCCAACATTTCTTCAGGGAATTCTTTCTTTAGCTCCTGGACTAGATTAGGCTATTTGATTTAAAGACTCAGAAAACCTTACACTTTTCTTTGTAAAACTCACAGTGTAATAGTAGGCATCTTTTCTGCTTCTCAGATTACAAGAAGAGGATTGTGTTTGTACTACACACAGGTATATTCCAAGAAAGTACACAATGCTTAAAATACAACTGATATTCATTAATTGTCTGTTTGAATAAAAGAATAAATGCAAAAAATAATTGATAAAAACATATTATACAACTGTTTAAAAGGCTGCCAAATTTACCCCTGTATTCCTTTTGATTTTGGCTACCGAATGTAACCAAAATCAACAGGGATACTGAGAAATATTATTTAATAAAGTTATAAATTGGACTGCTTATCAAATTGATAGGCTCAGTCAATTTTCTTTAGCTCAGGAACAAACTATCGATGGACACAGATCTTAAGAGAGTGACAATGATACAGATAAAAAGACTGAAAACCTGTAAGATTTTAGTAATTTCACCGATGGCATCCTACAGACAATTACCTGGGAACATGTCATTACCAGAATAGAAAGTAAGACTCGCTTTTTGCTTCAGAAAATACAGAATACTCAGAAGCCTCATTACATTTTAAGAAAACTGCAAATTTATTTAGGTCTTTGAAGTTTTTAAAATACACGTGCAGTAAAATATCCTTATTATCAGAAATACCTATATTTTGATTGTGTTAATTTTGTATGAAGACTTTCCTTAAGTATCGACTGGAAATTGGTTCCAGGACTCCCCACAGACACCATACTCCTTAGATGCTAATAATCCTCAGCTGTCCTTACATAAGATGGGGAAGTCTTTGCATGTAGCCTAAGCACATCCTCCAATGTACTTTAATTATCTCTAGATTACTTAAAATACTTAATGCAATGTAAATGCTATGTAAGTAGTTGTTACACTGTATTATTTAGGGAATAATGATGAGCAAAAAATGTCTGCACATCTTCAGTGAAATGTAATCGTTGCATTTTTTTCCTGAATTATTTAATCCATGATTAGTTGAATCCATGAGTGCAGAACCCATGCACATGGAGGTCCAACTGTATATCAAATAACATATTTAATGGTGTATTTTCTAGTATTTAATCTAATTACTGACAATATGGCACACAACAAACATATCAAAAGTTTCTGATATGTGTTTTTTGAATTTATTTAAAGCAATCTAGGAATGCCTCCTTTAATGAGGATTGCTGAGAACAAAGTCTAAAAAGGCCGACTGCATTTATAAAGAGTAACTCTGATCCAAAAGTTTAATGACAGATGGGTTGCATAATGGGTTATTTCAATGATAGGTGGAATGCAAACATACAATTCTGGAGTCATTTATATTTTAATAGCATTATACTGTTTTAACCATCCTCATCTTGTATATAATCTCATTGTATATTAGAATACTACTATAAGAGCAATAAAGAAGAATAGATAAATACGGTCAACATTTTGCCTTTGTTTTGTTTTGTTTTTGAGACAGGCTCTCACTCTGTTGCCCAGGTTGGAGTGTACTGATGAGATCATGGCTCACTGCCGCCTCGACCTCCCCAGATCAAGCAATCCTCCAACCTCAGCCTCCCAAATAACTGGACTACAGGGTGAACTGTCATGCCTGAGTAATTCTGTTCTTGCTGTTGCTGGAAAGAGAGGGTCTCACCCTGTTGCCCAGGCTTCTCTCAAGCTCCTAGTTCAAGTCATCCTCCCACCTCAGCCTCTAACAGTGCTGGGACTATAGGCATAAGCCACTATGCCAGGCTTAAATGCAGCCAATTCAACTGAAGTTTAAATTATTTGTGTTTCACTCTCTTTCATTATAAGAATAATGTGTGTCTTAAAATGTGTTCTTGAACATGAATTACTTTAAGATTGCCCCTTCATAAGAATAGTTCTTAATGTTTAAGAATAATTCACAAAAATATGAAAATTCCTTCATAAACAATGACTTGAATTAATAGAAGGAATACTAGATACAGGCAGTGGATAATCAAATTTTAAGTGAATTATCTTATTCTGTCCTACAATTGTAAGAGAAAGTGATCCCCCCACCTCAGCCTCTCTAAGTACTAGGAATTATAGGCGTGAGCCACCAGGCCTGGCATAAATATGGCCAATAATTTAAACTTCAGTTGAATTGGCTGTTCTTATAAGTTTATGAGAGAAATATGTTTCTCTTATACTTGTGAGGACTGGATGAGATAATGCACATACAACCTCCACTGATAGGGTAGAATCTCCACCCCGAACAGCAGGTCTAGCGTTGCTATGCCCAAGTTTCCCACTGGCTGTATCTTCCATCCCTCAAGGGATAAGACAAAACACTGGGAGACACCAACCCCCTACCTACTCCAGCACAGACTTGTAGAGCGTGTGTGAGTGCTAGAGAAGCCACTGTCAACTCCTTTGCAGTGATGTAGAGATTCATCTAGGAGGACTGACAGGCCGTAAAAACTGAGAGCTTTGCTCAATGTCTCACATTAATGATTGATTTTGAATCGGTCATGAAAAGGTACATTCCCAAGCGTCAAAAACAATGGAGACCTCGGTTAGGAACATTAAAGAGGAACTTGGAATCTTTAGCATGCTTTGTAGCAACAAATAAACTTCTGGCAGCCAGCCAGAAGTTCACCAGAGAAAACCAGGCAAAGAGAAAGCCAAGAAAAAGTGTCTTTGGATCACTAATTTCTGGAGATCTGGAAGGCTGTGTATCTGTGCCAGCCTGCACCCGCTCAAGAGCAATCAAGGTGGAACGCGGACAAATTTGTAAGCACTCCCCAAGCTAACCAATGATTCATCAATAAAGAGCCTTTAGCCCTACTGGCTGAAGAGCTAAAGCACAAATTCTGAGTGAACACTGGGTGAACAATAAATTATTCTGTTCCAGGGAGTGATTCCTAGAAGCTAGACTTAAAAATAAAATCACAATCGTCTTCGGTGATCTGGAAGACTCACCATGCACTGTCGTAGCAGTAACCAGAGAGAGGATCTCTGAGCTGTTAGTCCACTGAATGTGGGACATAATTTTTAACTTCCTGATCTGTGAAAACAGTCTCCAAGCCACACACATATTGAATGGTAAAGGATAAAAATCTAACTAACTAGGAAGGCTTAGCCACAACTTTTGAAATACAGATTTAGGTAGAAATAGAGGTAAATAGATATGAATATTGCTGAGTTTCATGTTTAGCTGAATTCATAGTAAATATTTATCATTGTGAATATGTTCATCTCAGAAGCCAAGAGCATACCTACTCTCAGATGAAGGTTTATATATATATATATATATATACATTTATATGTGTGTGCATGTATATTTTATATATATATATATATTTCAAAGCAGTCATTCATATGTATATTTTTCAATTAGTAAGCTAATTTTCCAAGCACTATTTTCATATATATACGTATATATACTATATATACGCATATATATACTATATATACGCATATATACTATATATACGCATATATATACTATATATACGCATACATAATATATATTATATATTATATATACGTATATATAATATATAGAAAATATATATATTATATATACGTATATATAATATATATAATACATATATATTAAATATACATATATAATATATATAAAATATATATTATATATTATATAATTATATGTGTATATATACATATATATATATATATATATATATATAGTCCCATCTGTTTTAGAGTATGAGGTGAGAGGATCACTTGAGCCAGGGGTTGGAGACAAACCTGGGCAACAGGGTGAGACCCTGTCTCTCCAACAATGACAACAACAAAATTACTCAGCCATGACACTTCGGCCTGTATCCAGCTATTTGGGAGGCTGAGGTGGGAGGACTGCTTGATCTGGAGAGGTCGACCCTGCAGTGAGGCATGATCTTACCACTGCACTCCAACCTGGACGACAGAGTGAGAACCTGTCTCAAAAACAAAACAAAACAAAACAAAAATAAAAAGCTGACTGTATTTATCCATCCTTCCTTATTGCTCTAATAGCTGTATCCTAATATACAATGAGATTGTATACAAGGTTAAGATGGTTAAAAGAGTATAATGCTATTAAAATTTAAAGGACTATAGAATTGTGTGTCTGCATTACCCTTGTCATTGGAATATGGATCCTGTCACCTTGGTAGTCAGCATAGTACCCAGTATGTACTTTTTAAAAAATATATCATAATCATTTATTAATGTGGAGATGATCATTCCAAAGATAGCTCCAATGTCCTTGTCACGCAGAGGAAGCAGTGGTCAGGAGTTCTGCTGACCAGTGCTTTAGGTGCCTGTTTAAAAGGAAGACATTCTGGAAAAAAAAGTCAGGAAACTTCAGAAAATAAACAACAACGACGACAAACACCTTTTCTTCCAAAATAAGTATTTTCTGACACTCACACTTTCAGGCTGTTGCCCCTGTTGGAAGTGAGAGGATGACTAGTTTCTGGCAGTGTGACACCATGAGCATGCTCCTACGCTAGTGGAGCAGACGGAAGAGCTCCCTCCAAGAGAGGCTCCCGGCAGCCCTCCCCTTTTTTCTTCTGAAAATGTCTATCTTTCTTTTCAAGCCACGACTTCAAGTCTTATTTTGTTCCTACTCTTAGAAACAGTTAAAAAGAGCCCCACACCGGCCATTTTATGAATCAATGTAATTTTAAAGCAGAGGGATAGTAAAGCATTATTTGTCTCCCTGGCCTCGGTTCCTTTTCCGCATACTGCAATCATTCAACTACATCTTACACTCTACCATGTCCACGACACTGCTTATGACTAGTGACTAGAAGACTGAACATCACTTGTGCCCACGTGCAGATAGAGAGAATGTTGTCTGGTCATATTACCACTTTAGTGGAAGGCACTCTTTTAAAATTCATCAGCCAGGTCTGCTATTATAAACACCGGGTCAAAACCGTGGTTGACTTCAAAGTGTTGTCAGAAAGTCTGATAATACACTATTGAAAGATGGTTTTCCATCTGAAAACCTGGCTGGTGGCAACCTTCGATTGGCCCCTGCATTTCCTCTGCGCTGAAGCAGCCAAGAGATGGAATCAGTTGCATGAGGAGTTCTTACTGCCACTACAGTTGTTAGAAAATTTGGAATGATCCCTCTGCCCTCCAGGTGATTGAAAGCTATGCAAAACAAGGTTGTTTCTTACTGAGAGCAAGGAAGCAACGGGTAAGAAAAGTTTTAAGGCATAAATAATATAAAAGGGCACACATTTTAAGACACATTCACATGACATTATACTGCAAAAAAAATAATGATTTTCTCCGATTTGAATTAAGATCCTTCACACAGTTCACTCCCAGGCCTGTTTTGTGCAGTTGGTTACCGGCTTGAAGTCAGAAGATGACTGGTTGTTTGCACATCCTCCGGTTTCCTGGGGCCGCTGGAGGACCCCTGAGAGGCTGTCCAAAGGAACACCAGGTGGAGGCCATGTTGTCTTTTCAGCACCGTCCTCTGAGATAGGTGGCAAAACAAAAGGATTCCAACGTAAATTGTTGCTGTCCGTTTCTGAATACTCACAGCTGTCTCCTCTGCTGAACTCTTCTGGATTTTCTGTGCGAACGCAGATGACATCGTTTCTATTATCCTGACAGCACTTTTTTCCTCCTCTGTAACAACACACTTTGTAGATGAACCAAAATCACCAAAAACTGCCACGGATACTGTTACAGGGCCACTCAAAATAATACCAACGCTATTTTTGGCAAGGGATTGGTAGAAACTCAAAGAGAGGAGTTAAGAGAAAGAACTGTCAAAGTTCCCTGATGAATCTTTATATGTTCCATGTTTCTATCCTACTATTTTCCGTTATGCAACCATGAGCTATGAGTGGTCACAGGTTTGGCAGAACAATGTAGTTCTACAGGTCCACCACGTTTCTGGACGGTAGAGAGTGGCTCAGAAGTAAAATAAGGTGCCAAGTCTGAACTCATGGAAGAGCAGAGAATCATGACAGTAACACACAGCAGTGTCCATATGGGTCCAAGATTCACATGCAGAGCGCCAGATTACAGAAGCAGGCAAGGCAGGCTTCCAGAGCAAAACCCAGGCCTTGATTCACTTTCCAAGGTACTACAATTCAGGGTAATCAGACGCATTTCTTTACCTTGACTCCTTTCTGCTTACTGAAGACTTTGATCAGTCTTCATGCTGTCCACAGGGAGTCTCCAAAACTCAGAGTAACAGTTGGCTTACATCTTCAGTGACTCAAGTCTGCAAGGTGTATATGATTGTGCTTCGGGGGGGGGGGAAAGCAGATAAGCCACTTTCTGTACTTACAATGGAGTTCACTTCAGTACTATAAACATCACCGCAGTCCTGCTTGTAATAAAGTCCAGACTAGCAATCTGCCTTTGAGTTGAGCTGTTCCCCTACAAGATAAGCTGTTAAGTCATGTCTTGATTTTAGATCTCTCGGCCGGGCGGGCTAAGCATCCAGAGTCCCTGTGGGGCCGCCGGCTGGGAAAGCCACCCTCAGGTCCTTCCCTCTGCCGCCCGCGGCGGCTACTATGGTGGCGGCTGCTATGGTGGCGGCTGCTATGGTGGCGGCTATGGCGGCAGAGGCTGTGATCTGAAGGGGTCTCTCCACGCACCACGCCGGGCAGAGGAGGGCGCGGTGTCTTGCAGGCCAGGATGCAGGCGATTGGTAGGTCAGGCCGGCGCTGGGTCCTGGTTCTTCTGGCACCTTGACTCTGGAGCCCGGCATCAGGGTTCAGGGTAGGGGACCTGGGGCGCGCCCAAGCGGCAGCGCTCCTCCAGGCGGAGGGGAGTGGACATGTAACCCGGCAGGTTCAGGGCTGCCCAGAGCATGCCAGGAGCAAGAGGAGGGATCCTGTGAGAGACAAGCGAGTCCGGTTGTAGAGTCCGCCTCCAATAAGTAGTTTTTTAAGCCCATCCCTCTCCCTCCACTCACAAGTAGACCACAGAGTCTATTTTGCCCATACTGATGTCTCTCTGTATTCTATGCTTAGCTCCCAATTATAAGTGAGAACATACAGCATTTAATTTTCTGATCCTACATTAATTTGCTTAGGATTACAACCTCCAGTTCCATTCCCATTGCTGTAAGAGAGTTGGTGTGCCCAGAGTAAAATCCTCCATTTAAGCTCTCATTCACAATTACACTGACCCCATTGAGAACCCTATGGTGAAGGTGGGAACAGCCACTGCTGAGACCGCCATGGCTCAGTAACCCTCCATTAACACTTCCATTTATCTCATTTGCTCCTGAGAGAGTGGTATATTATTACATCATCTGCCCATTAATATCTGATCCTTGATAGAGGTATCCTGGAGCGTCATATTTCTTTTTTTTTTTTTTTTTTTTTTTGAGACGGAGTCTCGCTCTGTCGCCCAGGCTGGAGTGCAGTGGCGCCCTCTCGGCTCACTGCAAGCTCCGCCTCCCGGGTTCACGCCATTCTCCTGCCTCAGCCTCTCCGAGTAGCTGGGACTACAGGCGCCCGCCACTACGCCCGGCTAATTTTTTTGTATTTTTAGTAGAGACGGGGTTTCACCGTGGTCTCGATCTCCTGACCTCGTGATCCGCCCGCCTCGGCCTCCCAAAGTGCTGGGATTACAAGCGTGAGCCACCGCGCCCGGCCCTGGAGCGTCATATTTCTGTATGATATTCTGCTGGCGATTCTTCCACAGGCACGATTCAATGAAAACCATAAGAATGAGGCCCAAGACACCCAGCATACAGCCAAGGATCAGATATAACATGTCACTGCTTCTGTGAGGGCTGGTTACTGGCCTCGCATTTCCTTCACTTCCTGAGGAATTCAGAGGGGTACTCAAGCCTTTCAGATACTCAGAAGCTCCAGGAGCACATTTCACTTTAGTCTCGTAGATCATCACATTGCTAAACTCACTTCTTCACAGAAGCACTGCATTTTTTAATGCCATAGGAAGTTTCTGACAGCAGATGGCCAATCATGTGCCACTTCTTTGAACCTTCTGTAACATCCCTCTTATAAACATTGTCGTTGTCATTATCTGTGGGTCAGTTATAGACACAAAAGAATGGAAGTGTTATTGTTACTTCGTGGAATGTATGTCCACATTAGCACAATCTGAGTGACGCTGACAGCCTCTGTGTATACAATGTGAGGTGCGTTATTGCACAGTTGGAAAAAACACTGGGGAACCCAGTCACCTGATAAGGATGAGACGCTGATCTCTGAAAACTCTCTTCATAATGGTTGATAGAAATGACCCAAAATTGTTATGTTGAACCTTGTTCTATACTACAAACTTGCACAGGAATTTTGGAAGGAAAGATATGTTCAGCTGCCACCAGCCAGTCACTGGTCCTCATCCATTTATATTTGACCTTGAAGGCAGCGATTGAAGAATTCCCAATTGCCCAAGGAAATCAAGTGACATAGACCAACGTCTCTGATGCAGTGGAGATAATCACGTTATCTGACGCCTCTGAGGCACCACTGTGCCTAGATGAATCTGTAAGCACCACTCCAAAATTGTTGTTTGCAGCTTCTGAAACAACAGGATACTTGTGGGTGCCTACGGGTTGAGAGGATGTCTGGGTGCTTTTTGATGATGCTGTTTTTCTTTGCTGGTTCAGATGGTAAGCATGGCAGGCAGGTTTTCACTTGCATCACTTCTTGCTACCAGCAAGAGTTCATAAAGACCAGATGGCTCCATTTCAGCTAAATGAAGCTCACTTTCACTTCCTGGGATTCAAATCCTGTGCCAACTTCCCATCACATCAACGTCATAGTCCAGATTTTGATACTTCACAAAATAGGCATTGATGGGCAGTCCACTTTCCTTGCCTGCCCTCCACACCAGGTTATATGTATCTGGTATGAGAGTCTGTAGGGTTTCAATTTGGTGGGGGCCTCAGGAACAAAGATACCACTGGCATTTTTCTCTGATGTTTCTAGAAACTGCACTGTGATGTACTTTCTCTGGAAATGAGCTGAATAATCCAGTTTCTGAACCATCTCTTATTTTCTTCTTCATTATTCTGAGTAGCAACAAAAAGTGCGACTATTTCTCCTTTTGTTTGTTTCAAAAAGAACAACCATGAGAGGTGGTTCTGCCTGCATGGTACCATGTTCATCTGTGGCTTCACAGATGTTTTTCTCCACATGCTCCTGCATCACAGCCTGAGTATGGAGAGAGCTCAAGCCAGCTTGGGACATGATGAAGTAGACAGGCTCTAGGTCCAAGATTCCAGGTCTTGGAAAGTTTGACTTTTGAGATTTAGATCTAAGGACTTAAGAGAGATGGCTGGTTATCAATCCGTGGCTGTCATACCAACAAATGACCAGACCCAACAGCCTGGTGGCATTGAAGGACAGAGTAACAACGTCTCCGTCTACCACTTTTGTTCTTGCTGGTGCCAAAATTATAACTTGCTTGAATCCATTGCCTTTTTCTATTTCAAGTCTTCCAGTAGACTGCATAAATCCAGTCTCATTATCTGCTAAACACTGGTGTAGCCTAGTATCTTGCATAATAACCCCACTGAATTTCAGTCAATTTCCTGCAGTTCAATGTCTTGAGGAAGGATGATTAGGCTGTGCATTATGAAACCAGTTATGGTTGGCAGCTGGGTTCCTACAAACATCAGAGATAAAGTGTTCTGTGGAAAGTAGAGACACTATCTGATCCTGTAGTCCCTTAGAGTAGGAGAGTGTTCAAGTACATTAACCATGGATGCCACATATTTTACATCTCCAGAGTTGTTTCCCACCATGCAGAAATCGTTTCCAGAGTCCACTGGGTCAATGCTATCTATGGCAAGATGAGAACACAACCTTCTCCAGTTGCTTCCCGGGGCAATATCCTGCCTGTTCTTTAGCCAACACACTTGAGGAGCCAGGACCCCACTAAACACACACTCCAAAGGTACATGTGAATGAACAGCTAATACCTGTGAACGAGCAGGGGAAGAATGCCAAAATCATCTGAAGAAAGGTCACTCACAAGGAGCTTTTGGCCAATGGGTTCAACTTTTAATTCATGTGTGGCCGGATTATAAGCTGCACATTTGTATGATCCCTTGTCCTCCAAGGATACATTCAAAATCTACAGATGTTCTTGTGGAGGATTTAAGTAATTCTTTGTGGAATGCTTCAGCCTCTTCCCCCGGATTTTAGTGCACACCTCAGCTTTGGGGTTACTCTCTGGTACCCTGCAGCCAATGAAACCAGCACCTTTATTATTTTGCTGTAATAAAATGCTTTGTGGATGAATCAAAATCACCAAGAACTGCTGTGGATACTGCTACAGGGCCACTTACAACAACATTGACCTATTGTTGAAAATGCATTGGCAGTAACCCAAAAGGGAGGAGCTAAGAGAAAAATTTTCAAAGTCCGCTGATGAATCTTAATGTATTCCATGTTTCTATTCTATTTTTTCCATTATGCGACCTTGAGATGTGAGTGGTCACAGGTTTAGCAGAACAATATAGTTCTACTGGTCCACTAAGTTTCTGGATGGCAGAGGGTAGCTCAGAAGTGAAATAAGGTGCCAGGTCTGAACTCCCAAAAGAGCAGAGAATTGTAAGAGTAACAGACGGTGGTGTCCATAAAGGGCCAAGATCTGGATGCAGAGCGCCAGATTACAGAAGCAGGCAGGACAGGCTTCCAGAGCAAAACCCAAGCCTTGGTTCATTTTCCAAAATACTGTAGTCCAGGGTAAGCAAACACATTCTTTAACCTTGACTCCTTCCTGCTTACTAAAGACTTTGATCAGGGACAGTCTTCATGCTGTCCACAGGGTGTCTCCCAAAATGAGAGTAACAGCTGACTTACATCTTCAGTGATTCAAGTCTGCAAGGTGAATACACTTGTGCTTGGGAGGGAAAGCAGAGAAGCCACTTACTCTTCTTAGCCTGGAACTCACTTCAGTGCTAAAAGCACATCACAGCAGTTCTGCTTGCAATAAAGTCCAAACTAACAATCTGCCTTTGGGTTGAGCTTTTCTCTTACAAAATAAGCTGTTAAGTCATGCCTTGATTTTAGGTCTCTCCACGGGGCGGGCTGAGCATCTAGAGCTCCCGTGTGGCAGCCAGCTGGGAAAGCCATCCCTGTGTCATGCTCTCCGGTGTGAGGCAGCGGCTGTGGTGGCGGCTGTGATCTGAAGGGGCCCCTTCAGGCCTGGCACAGGGCAGAGGAGAGTGTGGTGCCTCCCACGCCAGGGCAGAAGCGCTGGTGGGGAGAGCGGGCCGCGACGTCCCGGGTCTCCTTGCACTGAGTGACCTCAACAGGGAACCAGGTCTCAGGGGAGTGTAACTGGGTTGGGGGTGGGGTGCGGAGTGACAGGACCCATCCCTGAGGCAATGCTACTCTAAATAGAGGCCTGCCTATAGGTAACCAGGTGGTCACAAGGCCCAACAGGAGCAGGAGAGGAGCAGGAGGAGGAGCGATCCCAGAGAGAGACAGGCAAGGCAGGCTGCAGAGACCGCCTCCCGTCGGTATTTTTTTAACCCATCCTTCTCCCGCCACCCTCAAGTAGTACACAGAGTCTATTTTTCCCATATTGATGTCTATGTGTGTTCAATATTTAGCTCCCCCATGTAAGTGAGAATATACAGCATTTGGCTTTCTATCCTGCGTGAATTTGCTTAGAATTAAGGCCTCCAGCTCCATCCACATTGTTGTAAAGGATGTGATTTCATTCTTTTTACGGCTGTATAGTATTCCATGGTGTATATGTACTATATTTTATTTATGCAGTCTACGATTGATGAACTCCTGGGTTGATTAGGTCTGTGCTATTTTGAATAGTGCAGCCATCAACATAGGAGGGTATGTGTCTTTTTGGTAGAATGATGTATTTTCTTTTGAGTATATACTCAGTAATGAGATAATTGTATCAAAATGTAGCTCTGTGTTAAGTTCTTTGAGAGATCTCCAGACTGTTTTCCATAGTGGCTGCACTAATTTACATTTCTTGCTCTATGTTTAGTTCACAAAATTTCTACTAGACTCAGCTCAGGGTTGCGGCCCTGACTGCAGCAGGTGCTGGGGCTTCCCTAAGTCGATACTGTGCAGAGGTAAAGAGAGTGCTCAGATCGCAGGGTTGTGAGAAGAGAAGCAGAGGAAGAAGTTAAGGAGAGGGCCACATTTGGATGCCCTGAGGAGGGATGACAGGCAGATGTAAGGAAGGTGGTACTGTGCTAGTCACTGGTGACATCTTCCCAGTTCCAAAATCTCCTGGAAGGCAGGAAGCCTCACAATTCCCAAGCATGCTGCAGCTCTGGAGGGCACAGGGCTACTATTCTTCCCAGCGTGACCCTCTTTTCTCGCAATAAACATGGACTCTGAAGCCAGGAGTCAGAATGAATTATCTTCCACCCACACAATGCTTAAACCTTTGAATTATGATTGAATTACACACACACACATGTGCAGGCACACACATGCATCCGTCTCTGTAATAAAACGTCCTTAGCTAATGCTAGACAGATCTGTGATCTGTAATTATCTCTACCCTTTTGGGCAACAAGAATAGTGAATTGATTGACAAAATTGATTGACTCCTGGAAAGTAGTGTAAAAATGTAATATACATGTAATACACATGGTGTACTCCCCCAGGGACATTAGCAGCAACATTCTTCTAGAATATTACAAATAATATCAGAGGGGGTGTACACCCATAATGTACATAGCTTGTAAAATTAGGAGCAGCATCTCCCTAAGATATTATGAATAATATCACAGAATGTGTACACACATGGCTTATACCCCATGTGATGTCAGGAGTTACATCCTTCTAGTATGTTAGGAGTAATACCACAAAAGTGTTCACACATGGATAACAGCGTATGTAATATTAGGATTAACATGCCTCAAAAATATTGCAAATAACATCACAGGGGGTGTGCACACATAACATACATGCCCTGTGACATTAGGAGTACAGTTCCCTGACACATTACGAGTAATATCAGAGAGTGTACACCTTCTGTGACATTTGGAGTAATGTCCCCTGGATAGTACAAATAATATCACAGGGTGTACATCCCCTGTGACCTGAGGAGTAACATCTTTCTTGGATAATGCAAATAATATCACAAAATGTACAGCGCCTGTGGAATTGGGAGTAACATCCACCTAGGATATTAGGAATAACATCACAGGAAGTATACCCCGTGTGACAGTAGGAGTAACCTCCCCCAAGGATATAATGAACAAATACAGAGGATGTACATGTATTGTGACATTAGCAGTAACATCCATTTAGGATATTATGAAAAGTATCACATTGTGAACACCCCCTGTGATATTAGGAGTAACATCCCCCTACAGTGTTGGGAACAATATCACACGGTGTACATTCCCTGTGACATTAGAGGTAACATTTCTTTAGGATATTATGAATAATATTACAAGATGTACAGCCCCTGTGATATTAGGTGTAACATTTCCATAAAATATTATGAATAATATCACTGTGTATACACCATGGATGACATTAGGAGTAACAGCTCCCAAAACTATTAGGAATAACTTCACAGGGTGTACATCCTCTGTGACATTGGGAGTACCATCTTTCTAAAATATTATGAATAATATCGAAAAGGTACACCCACTGTGACATTAGAAGTAACATCCACCTAGGATATTATGAATAATATCACAGGGAGTACACCCCCAGTGACATAAGAAGTAACATCACCTGAGGATATAAGAAATAATATCAGATTTTGTACATGCATGGTGACATCAGTAGTGACATCCTTTTAGGATATTGTGAATATTATCAGAGTGTGAACACCTTCTGTGACATTAGGAGTAACATCATCCCACAATATTGGGAATAATACCACAAGGTATACACCGCCTGTGACATCAGTGGTAACATTTCTTTAGGATATTACAAATAATATGACAGAGTGTACAGCCCCTGTGATATTAGGAGTGACATACCCAAAAAACCTTACAAATAATATCACTGTTTGTACACCCCGTGTGACATTAGGAGTAACATCCCCTGAAACTATAACGCATAACTTCACATATGGCACACCCTCTGTGATATTAGGACTTAACCTCTTCCTAGAATGTGACGGATAACATCACAGGATGTACACTCCCTTGACATGAGGAGTCACATCACTCTAGGATATGATGAATAATATAACAAAGTGCACACAATTTGTATGGTAGGAGTAACATCCCCCTGGGATACTAGGAATCATAGCACAGAAAGCACACCCCCTGTGAAAATAGGAGTAACATCCCCTTAGGATATTAGGAATCATAGCACAGAAAGCACACCCCCTGTGAAAATAGGAGTAACATCCCCTTAGGATATTACAAATAATATCACAAGCTTTACATGCATTGTGACATTAGTAACAATATCCAGCTAGTATATTGTGAATAATATCACAGGGTGTACACATTTGTGACGTTAGGAGTAACATCCCCCAAGAATATTACGAATAATATCACAGAGTGTACACACCCTGTGACTTTAGGAAAATCATCCCCCTGGATTACCACGAATAATGTCACAGGATGTTAAACCCCTGTGCCAATAGGAGTAATATACTTGTAGGATACGACGAATAGTATCACAGTGTGTACACCCACTGCGATATGAAGCGTCATTTTTCCTAAAATATTATGAATAGTATCACAGGGTGTACACACATAGAGAACACCTGCTGTGATATTAAAAGTTATACCTCCCTGGGATATTGTGAACAATATCACAAGGTGTACATCATGTGTGTACACCCACTGTGATTTTTAATGCAATATCTCCTTAGGATATTACAAATTGTATCAATAGGTGTACACACCCTATGACATTAAGATAACGTCCCTTTAGGGTATTCCAAAGAATATCCCACGGTGTAGACCCCATGTGACGTTAGGAGTAACATCTTCCTTGGATATTACGAATGAGATCACAGGGTTGACACCTCATGTGATTTTAAAAGTAAAATCCCCCAGGAATATTACTAATAATAACACAGGGTGTACACCCTTGATGTTAGGAGTAACGTCCTCCCAGGATATTACGAATAATATTCAGAAGGTGTACACACAGAAGGTGACATTAGTAGTAATATCCCACTAGTATAGTGTGAATAATATCACAGGGTATACACACCTGTGACATTAGGAGTAACATCCCCCTGGAATATTCTGAATAACATCGCTGTGTTTACACCTCCTGTGACTTTAGGGGTATCATCCCGCTAAAATATTACGTAAATAATTGTAAAATTATGAGCATCTCCCTAAGGTATTATGAATAATATCACAGGATGTGTACACACGTGGCGTATACCCCACGTGATGTTAGGAGTTACATCCTTCTAGTATGTTAGGAATAATGCCGCAAAGGTGTTCACACATAGTTAACAGCATATGTAATATTAGGATTAACATCCCTCGAGAATATTTCAAAGAATATCACAGGGGCTGTGCACACATGATGTACATGCCCTTTGACATTCCGAATACATTTCCCTGACACATTTCAGGTAATATCACAGTGTTTATACCTTCTGTGACATTTGGAGTAACGTCCCCTATGATAGTACGAATAATATCACAGGGTGTACATCCTCTGTGACCTGAGGAGTAATATCTTTCTAGAATACTATGAAGAATATTACAATGTGTACACCCACTGTGTCATTAAAAGTAAAATTCCCCTAGGATATTATGAAAAATAACACAGGGAGTACACCCCTTGTGATATTAGAAATAACATCCCCCGAGGATAAAGCGAATAAAGTCAGAGAATGTACATGCATCGGGACATCAGTAATAACATCTTTTTCAGATAACACGAATAATATCAAAGGGTGTACACGCATTGTGAAATTAGTAGTGAACTCCCGCTAGTATATTACGAATTTTATGACAGGGTGTATATGCCCTGTGACATTCATACTAACGTTTTCCTAGAATATTACAAAGAATATTAAAGGGGGTACAGGACCTGTGATTTACGAGTAACATTTCCATAGAATATTACACTGTGTGTACGCCCCGTGTGACATTAGGAGTAACATCCCACAAAACTATAACGAATAATTTCACACAGTGTACACCCTCTGAAACATTAAAAGTAACATTTCCCTAGAATATTATGATAATATCAACAGAGTGTACACCCCCTGTGATATAGGGAGTAACATCTTATAAAGATAATACGAGTAATTTGATAAGGTGGACGAACCCTGTGACATAAGGAGTAAAATCCCTCTAGGACATTACGAATATCAAAGGGAACACACGCCGTGTGACAATAAAAGTAACCTCCCCTTAGGATATTACGAATAATACCACAAGGTGTACACACACTGTGACATTATTATTAATGTCCCGCTAGGATATTGTGAATAATATCACAGTGTGTACAGTCCTGTGACATCAGGATGAACATTCCCCTACAATATTACGAATACTATAGCAGGGTGTACACCCCCTGTCATTTTGGCAGCGCCATCCCCGTAGAATAGGGAAAGTAACGTCCCAGGGTGTTAACCAAGTGTGGCAGTAGAGGTAAATTCCTAGTAGTGGAGTAATGTCACTCCCCTCTCCCCGCCTGGATATTAGGATCCACATCGCAGGGGGGCAGGCGGCTCCCGTGGTGTAGGGAGTAATGTCACCCCGCCTCTCCCCCCCCAGGATATTACGATCCACGGTTGACACACAGCGTGTTTACGTTTTTGTGAGTAATATCTTCTCCGCCTCTGGAGACTACCAACTGTATCATAGACGGGTCTGCATCCTCTGCACGATTTGCAGTATTAGCATCCTCTTCCCCCTGGATATTAACAACAGTATCACAGGAGTGTTTCTACCCACAGCGGCATTGGGTGTAGTATCATCCTCTCCCACGTTGAAATTAGGAACAATATCACTGGGGGCGTGTACACTCCCTGTGATATGGAAAGTAATATCATCCTCTTTTCTCCTGGATCATGGGACCAATATTAATGGGAGGTGTAGGCTTTCTGCAATATTGGGAGTAATGGCATCCTCTCTGCTTTGAATATTAAGGGCAATGTCACAGGGCGGGTGTACACTCTCTGTGATATTGGCAATAATGTTATCCTCCCCCCAACCTGCACATTAGGAAAAATATCACAGAGTGGGTGTACACTCATCCCCTCCCCTCTAGAAATGATGAACAATATCACAGATGGGTGTACACCATCAGCAATGTAGGGAGTGATAACATCCTCTCCACTCCTGAATATTAGGAACAATATCAAAGAAGTATTTATACCACCTGCAATATTGGGAGTAATACCATCCTCTCCCACGTTGAAATTCAAAACAGTATCACTGGGGGCGTGTCCACCCCATGTGATACTGAAAGTCATATCATCCTCTTCTCTCCTGGACCATGGGAACAATATCACTGGGGTGTTGTACACTTTCTGCGATATTGGGAGTAATATCGTCTCTGCCTCGGAATATTAAGGACAATATCACTAGGGGGCTGTACACATCCTGCGCTATTAACAATAATGTTATCCTCTCCCGCCCTGCATATTAGGAAAAATATCACAGAGTGGGTGTACACCTCTTGCGACATGGGGAGTAATACCATCTTCTCTTCTTCCAGAAGTAGGAACAATATCACACGGGTTTGTACACTTTCTGTGATATTGGGAGTAATATCAGCTTCTCTGCCTTTGAATATTAAAAACAGCATCACAGAATGGATGTACACCCCCTGCGATATTGGGAGTAATATCACCCTCTACCCTCCATGGATATTTGAAATAGTATCCCAGGGTGGGTGTTCAGCTGCTGCTGTGTGGGGAGTCATATCATCCTCTCCCTTCCTGGATATTATTAGCAACAATATCGCAGTGTGGGTGTGCACAGCCTGCGACATTGGGAGTAATATCACCCTCTCCCCCTCCGGATATTGGGAAAGATATCACAGAAGGAGTGTACACTCCCTGCGATACTGGGAGTAATATCATTCTCTTCTTCCGTGAATATTAGGAGCAATATCACCGGGTGGATGTACACCCACTGCTGTATTGGGAGTAACGTCATACTCCACCACCTGGATATTCGGATCAATATCACCGGATGGGTGTACACCTACTGCCATATTGAAAGTAATACCATGCTCTCTCCCTCCCTGGACATTAGGAACAATATCATATGTGGGTGTACACCCACTGCGGTATTAGGGGTAATATTATTATTAATTATTACTTTTTATTATTAACATTAATATTAATTACCAATATCATTATTGAGAAATAATTGCTAATAAAAAGTTTTCATATTATTAATATTAATTATTGGTACCCAATATTATTGTTTTCTAATTAATAAGATCACTATTAAATGTTAATATCAGTCATTATAAATAATTAATGTTAATAATTTTATTGTTATCATTAATATAACTATTTAATAATTATCATTATTATCGGTATTGATTTTAAATCACTCACTTAACGAAAACTCAGGCTACATACAATTACGCAAAGGGCCTAACATTGTAAGCCCTTAGGGACTGCTTCAACCATTCGCTGACACAATAACATTTTTCAGCAAAGAACCCCTATGGCCTTCAACATCTACTATTACCCTTTATGTTATTGCTCCAACCCTGGCCCTTTCTATCGCTCTCCTATTGTGAACCCCCCTCCCTATACCAGATGGTCTAATTGATTTTAATATAGGCCTCCTATTTTTACTAACTATATCAAGCCTAGCCGTCTACTCCATTCTATGATCAGGATGAGCAATTAAATTCAAATTATGCACTAACTGGCGCATTACAAGTTGTAGCCCAAACAATTTCATAAGAAGTAACCCTAGTCGTTATCTTGCTATCAATTCTACTGATAAGTGGCTCGTTTAACATATATGCACTCATCACAATGCAAGAAATCCTCTGACTGCTCCTATCATCATGGCCCCTAGATATGATATGACTTGTCTTCACACTAGCAGAAACTAATCGAGTCCCTATATTATATATATGTAATTTCTTATATATAAAATATATTATATAACATATAAATATAAAATATTATTTATGTGATAAATATAATATAAATATTATTTATATGATAAATATAATATAAATATTGTTTATATTTAATAATTATTATATTTGTATATATTTATCATATAAATAATAATATAATATATAAATAAAAATATAATATTTAATATATAATATATTTTATTTAAAATATAAATACATAAATATTTACCTATATTATATACTACATTATATATATAATATATAATTATATATAATTTTTATACCCTCTGTAGAGGGAATTATTTTTGTTTCTATATCCATCCATAATAAAATACTATGTCTGTCCCTAATAGAAATACTAGGGCAAAATAGGAACGATAGTCACGTAAGAGACAAAAGAAAGTCTGTTAGTATCAACATATTGATACATATAGATGGTGTTTGTTTTTACAGGGTTTAGTAAAATGCATTCTAGTTTTCTAAACAATTTCCACATTACAGTGTGTTTGTTTTTCTCTCTTTCATGATTGGAAAGAGTGCAACAATATACATCCCTGTACAATCATCCTTGATTACATCTAAGGGAATTTCTCCAGTAATAAAATTACAGGGTTAATATATTCATATAGGCATTACAGGGTAACCAAACAACATTCCGAATTCTTTCATCAGCAAAGCCCAATGTAATCCTAATCCAGGTAGCCACTCTAATTGATGCAATTAACTAAGATACATAAATAAATACATATATATGTATATCTCTGCATGCGTGGATGCACTTAAATGGTTTTAAATACCACCGACTTTTCCTCTCAAACAGTATTTTTATTGAGAATGAGGTATATTCACTAGTTCATCAAAAATATTTTTAAAATTCTTAGATGATTATGTTTGTTACAGTGACTAGCTGGATTAGAATTAGATCGGGTTTAAAACAATGAAAGAATCTGGGAGAGGGGGCAGAGTGTGGGTTGTTAATTAGCACATGGATCAAAGGAGATTACTGATGTGTTTAGAAGCCACAACATTGACAGAATAAAAGCCAGAACTAAAAATCCAACTGTAGATCTCTTTACTGTGGTATTTTCTGCCATTTCTGCTCCATAAGACACACCTTAACCACTTTGTCGTGGTATCTGAAGTATTTTATTTTAGTCTAAATAGCATTTTCTCTCAAATGCATTCTGTTTCTCTCCTTCATCTTCCCTCCCTTCTTCCTTCCAGCTGTATTTTCTCACTAGAGAACACTAGTAGAATGTTCTCCCAAATTTCAGATTTCAGATACGCATCTGTAAAATAATCTTATGGAGACACATCTTAGTTGCTACTGAATACTTGGTTGTTTGCATAAGTTCACAGCATTACTACTGTCCTCCAAAAAATGGTTTCCCACTTCCACAGCAAATATCATCATTGACTCTGCCATCCAAGTTTATTCTATGCCAATCTGGAAGAATCTGGAAAAATACTTAAAATACATTTTAAGTATTCATCATGCACATGTGTTGTATTTTATTTTATATATGTTCGAGTGAATATCTTTCTCCACTAATGGTTTGCATTTCAATTCTGGTATCATGTTTTTTGAAACACAGAAGTCATCATTAATATAAAGCAAATAATTTTTTTAATTGTTAATTTTTGTCCTGGTTAAGAAAGGCTTATGAGAATATTGTATCATGTTCCCCTTACCTTCAGGACTTGAATCTATTTGGAAATGATTGTGTGTGTTTTGAGGTAGGAGTCAATATTTAGTTACTTTTTAAAAAAATTCAATTAATCCAGCATTGTTCTGATCACCTTGTGTATTTCAATGTAGAAGAGCACACTAATAATGCGGGATTATTTATATATGTGGTGAGAATTCCAAAATGAAGCCCAGCATGGAAGGTCAGGTGATATTAACTCAAGGGATAGATTAGTACAATGAAACATGATGGATAAATGCGATATAGTTAGATAAAGAGAAAGAGAAACATTTCACAGTTATCATTGAGACTTCACTCCAAGTTTTGCATGAAGCGAAAGATCCCCACTGTCTTCCGCAGATTGTAACTTCATTCAAACATGTCTGTCATCTATTATTTCACTCAGTGGCAGTCAGAAGTGAAGAAAAGAGAAAACAGAGAATATATTTTATGCCATGATCATGAATAATGATTTTTCAGAAATTAATTAATAAACAACCAATACATATACTTTTAGTGTTTTTACCGCATTTAATAGTAACACAATAAATGAGTTTTAATAACATTAGAATGCAATTCAAGACATGGAACAGAACCTATTTGTCCTGTTTGATAAGGCACAAGGAAGAAAGCTTTCTGGGATAAAGGGTTTCCCACAGCAGATGAACACATTTCTGATTTGTCTCTGGTCAGAGGTGAATACAGCAAAAGACAGGCCTGAGAGGAGGTGAGAAGGAGCAATTAGGGATGGTGTATATGGGGGAGCTTTGATTAACATCAACAAAGCTCACAGTTCTAGCTTCACAATCCAGGAATAATCCTATGTGGCTGGTAGGTCTTGAGACATATTGCAGTGTAATTGTGGAGGTGGTAAAGAGACTGCACTGAATGTCGTTCTTAACACACCCAAGACTAAAGAGTCCCTCCTCTCCATATATATTGCCATTCTGATTCTTCCCTTGCCCATACTTATTACAGACACCAAAAGCCCAATTCCAAGAGTCCCCCACATGGGCCTCCCAGTAGTATTTGCCGGAGGTGAAACTCTGAGCACCCCATGCAAGAAAACTTGTAGGTGTTGCAGTGATATGTGGGGCATTTTGATGGTCACATCCAATACAAATGCTTCTCAAGTGTCCACATCGAAAGATATGACTGTTGGCTTCATTATGATGCAGAGTAATATCCACTGCAAAATAAATAAATAAATAAATAAATAAATAAATAAGTACGAAGAAAGAAAGAAAGAAAACATGCATAGACAGGTGTAAATACGCAAAAAGCGTTCTATCAAGAAGTTAATTTACCAGGAAATGTAAAGTCACAAGGACACTTTTGCTTGTAACTTCTAATAAAGTGTAGAGATGATTAATATTATCTACAAGACAAACAAAACGCTAACCACAGATATTAAAAGAGTTTTGAAAACTTACACACTGAGAGCCAAATGTAAGACCAACTTCTTTCAATCCAATTTTCAAAGCAAAATCTGCACATTATATGCCCTAAGTGCTATGCTGTTATCAAGATCATTATTTAGAAATGTCTCTTATTCTTAAAAACTAGTGCTATCATTTTGGAAAGAAAGTGAAGATTTTCAGTTACTCAAGAACTGCTCTAGATAACTGGATAAAAATCCATAAGTACATGTCAAAAGTGATAATTTAAAGGAGATTTCTGCAAAATCTTTTACCAGTCTCTCTGTGGCCCTCCATGCTAGCTTGGGGCTGAAGCTGGATTTTAGACTTAACATGTAGCTTTTCATATTGCAATTAAACTGAACTTCTTTTTGTATGTAATTTTACTTGTATTCACAAAATGATTTCTTCTTTTTATTTTTACCCATTAACTAATTTTCTTGGAAATACATAATATATATCCATTTTAAAAATTTAAAACCCCAAGAATCTCCAGTATACTATATTCCCCAAAAGAACAGTTCTTAGCTGTTCAAATGAATACACTAAAGAAATGTAAAATTTTGTATTTAGCATTAAATAACTCACCTTCATTCTGAGCATTGTTCCATCTACTCCTTTTTTAAATTTGCTACACTGCTCCTTTCTCCCATTACATTACTCAGTACATATGAGGCCATAACATATTTGTTTTTGACTATCTTTCAAACTTAATGCTATAAATCTGACTATACAGACATAGATACAAAAGGGTTGCATGATTATATTGTTCACTTACGTCTATAAAGAAGTAAAATATTTGATAAAGGGTGAAATATTACCTGTGTGATCCTAACAATAATAATATTTAGATAGTGGGAGTGCTGCCTGTGGGTGGAGACTTACCTCGGATTTGGTTGAGCCTGTTCCTCAGTCCAGTGATGGGCCCCGCCCTGAGCTCTAGATTCAGAGGCTGGGGCATGTGCAGCAGCACGCACTCACTCCTGCAAAGAAAAACCTGCAGTTACAACATCTACAGCCATAAAATAAATAAAAGTCACTATTTGCATTTAAAAGACATTTCATGAGAATCCTTTGAACCCACAAATCTGATAATTCAAAAATTACTTCCTTTTGGAAATTAATTCCTATTTACAGTTTCCATATTTTAAAGCATAGTGGGAGAGTCTGAGTCAGAATTCAGTCTGATCTTTCTCATTTTTTGCCCCAAATGTGTAAGGTTCCTTAGCCTTATGGCCTTGAGAATATTCAGAAACAAAATCCTGAGTTCCACTTCTTGGAAGACTCCCCTGACATCTTTGTCTGAAATAGCGGGGTTCTGGGGAGACTGCTGCATCTGCTGCTTCCTTTTTAAGATAAAGAATGTGAAACTTGTTCTAGGCAGCTAGACCTGCCTTTTAGAAACCAGCTTTCCTAGAGACTCATACAGTTCTAACACTCCACAGTTTTTTCAATCTATTTTTCAGAACTGTTAACTGATATGTATATAGGTATGAACAACAAATCATCAACTTTGTCACTGCTAAAATACTTCCCCCACTTCTCTCCTGCTTCCTGTGGTGACTTTCTCACCATCCACAAAACAAAACTTCATCTTTCACCTATGCAGGCTTTTAAGCAATAAAACAAAATCAGGAATAAACATGTTCTTTTTAAATTTTCTTTCACTATTTATTTATGTATGTATTTATTTACTTGGTGGTCTTGTCTTTTCTGGTGTGGGAATGAAAGTAGACGCGAAAAAAGAATAAAGTAGTATCAATCAATATCTTAATCATTTATGCCATGACTTTGGTAGAGCCTGCTTTGATATTTGTGGAAACTGAAAGAACATACTCTAAAATCCAGGTACACACTCACCTGTATAATATGTCTCCAAAAGCCTGTAAAAAAAAAAAAAAAGAAAGATTTAGTGCAGTTCACAAGATGCGTCTTTCATTAAGTTCAGTGTAAAATGTGGAGTCAGTTCCTCAAGATATTATTTCCCTACCATCTTCTCTTCTGCAAAGCATTTTCTATTTCTTCTGTAATGAAAAACCCAGTCAGTCATATTGCCACTAATTAATGTCCTGGGAAGGTCTGAGTCTTGAAGATACTCTCTAAAGAAGCGAAGGGAGAAGAGGCCCAGAGAGTCTGTGCTCCATGGTAACCTCGAATAACCTAATCAGTCATCTTTCCCAGAACCTATTACCCAAATGATTGGATCCCAAAATAATATTAGCCTAGATTCCCAAAACTTCTGATCTTGCCATGTCCTCAAATTAACCTAAATGGAAATGAATCACTCACAATTTTATGCATGTTTGACAACCCAAAATGTATTATTGACCTAGTTGTGGAATAGTTATTGGGGCTGTTACCTTGACCATTCCACAAAGTTTTGTGGCTGGTGGATAAATAGGATTGACCTTTGGCCTGGTAGAATCCCTTGGCGGGGCTATACTCTCCCAATAAAGTAGCGTTAGTTATGTGAATGTGTTTTTGGAAACACATCATGGAAATAAAGGTAGGGAGATGGATTTCAGCCACGAGGAAAATACTTATACATGTGAATAGTCAAAAACCTGAAACCACATTGTGAGTTTGTACCTGAAGTAGCTCCACATCTGGTTTATGGCACATTTCCTTCAGCTCCTCATACATTTCCCTTAAAATCTCCCTCCTATGAGCCATTTTGGCTTTACTTAAATGAAGTTGATGAAAAATATCTCTCCCCTTCTTTTTCAGCATCTCCAAATTCTGTTTTTCTTCTTCATGATGAAATGCAGGCATCTTCTGATACTCAGCTCTAATAGCTTCTAGCCTTAATTTCACATACTCCTGCAGTGATAATGGGTTAGTCAAAAGAGAATTGTATTTATCCATCTCCTATTAAATCTCACTGGTTCCCTTTGTCTTTCGAAATCCCAACAGTTTAAACATCAGTCTTGCCAGTTCTTAGAATCCACAAATTTTTTTCCTTTCCTTTCTTTCTGCATAAAGATCAAAACAGATGTATCTGACCAATTACATTACATTTATTCAAGATAATGTGTGTTCTAAGATAGTTGGAAATAAAAACAAAACACAATTTGAATTTCTCTATTCCAACCCATATTTACGGAAAAGTAAGAACAGTTCATGCTGAAGAGTTGGAGTATAGAGCTATAGTTACTAGAAAGGAAATAATTATTTCTATTTCTGAGATACACAACAAGTTGCTTAAACTCATTATATGTGAAATGACCTTGGACTAACATGTCCAGCTAAATGCATTTTGCCCAGCAAAACCTATCCTAATAAGGCTGCATTTATGATTTGGCCATATTTGTCTCCCTGAGTTCATTTCCTTCCATTCTTTTTCTAAGTCATCCCAATCTGAAACATAGACTTCTTTGTGGTTCCCCGGGCTTCCAAATATACACAAACTCAAAATTACTGCATATGCTGTTCTCTCCAACTAGAATTTTACACACACACACACACACACACATATACATATACGTATACATATATACACACTCATGGTCCATATATATATCCATACACATGTTCATGCTCCCCTTCTGCTTCAAAACTTTGTTCAATTTCAATTTTTCAGTGAGTCTCTTTTCTGACCACCCTATTTAAAACTCAGACACTAATCTCCAGTTTCTGGCCTCTATTGTCCTTTTCTACTTCCCTGCTTGATTATTCTCCAACAAAGAGTCTACCACATTCGACCACATCATGTATTGCACATACTTGCTTGTTGACCATTTTTGCCTCTCTCATTTGGATTGTACGATTTGTGAGGACAAAGATGCTTTCTTTCTTCCATACTAGCAGGTTTTCTAATTTAATATTCAACATAGACTAGGTTCTTATGAAATACTTTTCAACACACTAATATTAGCTATCATACCCTCCGAGTATACATCCACAAAGAGAAAATCATTTTTAATATTTCTCTGCCTGAAGTCCTCAGAATTCTCCTTATATTTAGATACTAGTTCCCATATTTCGGGCATGTTTGCATGTCTCCCTCAAGACACAAATCTGTATTTCTCACCACTTTTCTCATCATATGTTGTGGATTATTCAATATTGACTAGTTTAGATTCTTAATTTCATGGTTGCCCTAGATTTCCCCTGTCACTCTTTCTGCCTCAAATTTTCCATGCAATTCCAAATACTACTTGTCCACCAGCATTCAGATTAATGCTGACCCAGGCTCAGAAGGTTCACTTGAGCTTTCCATGACTGTCAAATAACTCTTATGCCCAGCATATCCAACCAGCCCATATAGAATGCTGTGAGATGGCCCAGTTTCTTGTATCTGTCGGTGTATAGCTACAGGTTTGTATGAAAACAAACCAGCATGCTTTGTGTAACATCAATGGTTTTGTTAGAAATCCCATCTAACAGTCATACTATTCTACATAAGAAATGAGTGCAGTTTTCCTCAATGTTTTCTTTTTTTTTTAATGGACTCTCAGAATCATTATGGTTTGATATCAAGTTCCTATTTTAAGAGTCACCCATTTGCCCACCGTAAGTTCCTGGAGAAGGTAGCGTAGTACAGGACTAACCTTCCAGTGGCTGATTCTGGTGGTTTCCACGTTCTGGTTTCTCTGATTTTCACGAGCTTTTCCCCATAAAGACTGCATTTTCTGTAAAAGTTTCACCTGCAAAAGAGCCACAAATTGAAGCACCTGTGAAGACAGTAAAGTAACATGCAGACCGTTTCATAGGGAGGGGGCCCAGAATGAGAGACAAGAAAGTCCCTAGGAAATGGCATTTCTTCTATTTCCCTACTTCTTCGTCAAATCTCAGAGGTTTGAAGCTAAGAAAGCCCAAAAGAGAGTTGCTTAAAGGGACTCAGAGTTGGCTTTACCCAATCTCCAAGAAAATAGGCCCACAGGAATTTCATGTGTCCTTAATAGAAATAGATCTTCAGAGGCATCACTTACCCGGTGTTCCTCAGCAGCCCACTCAACGGGACAGTGTCTGTGATCCCGGTGCTCCTGAGAGCTGGAGCACAGTGAACAGAGCAGGCTCTTGTCCACTTCACAGAACATCTTCTTTGTCTCCCTGTGAGTGCCACACATTTGCTCCTCAGAGCTCAGGAATAGCCAGAGACTGGCTTTTCTAGCAAAGGAAGCCATCTTCTTCAAACGAATGTTAGTTTTGAGGTTTCTCTGCTGTGTTGACTTTATGCATTCAAAGCACTGAGTAAGAATTGGGATGTCTTCCCAGTGGAGGTAGAAACAGGGCCTGCAAAAGCTGTGCCCACAGCCCATGGTGACCGGGTCTATGAAGTAGTTCATGCAGATGGGGCAGGTGACTTCCCTCTGGAAGACTTGCCAGATTCCTGAATTCATGTTTCTGAAGAAGAAAGAGCAACATGTCATTTTGGGGTCTGGGTTGATGAAAAGCTTCTGAACATGTGGAGATAAGTGATAGCTCTAGTTTCTTCTCTTGACAGTGTTCATTAAAGCACAGCAAACTAGTTCTTCTGTAACAAAAATAAAAATCTCACACAGAGAGAGTCTCCCGGCTTTATACTAGATATTACTGACTAGATGACCCACAACCCCTTCTACTCCTAGTTCCTGTCTGTAACATAATACTAATCTATTCAATTTCCCATTTTCTGAATATGGATCTGGAAATTGGGTTTGATTCTAAGTGGCCTAGAATAAATTGTAGTTGTTCCTACTCTTCTTTCATATAACTGCTGAATGAGTATGAAACAGTGGGAAAAACTGCCTTGGCCAAGGAAATATGAGAACATGGCTAGAGGATCCTATGACATATTTTTACAGAGAGACACAACAGTGGGGCAGCAAACCACCATGGCACATGTTTACCTGTGTAACAAGCCTGCACGTCCTGCACATTTATCTCAGGACTTAAAATAATATAAAATTAAAGTAAAATAAAAAACCAAAACCAAAAGAAAATAGAAAAACCAATCAACCAACCAAATAAACAAATAAAAAACAGCAATTAAACCAATTTAGGTTGAATAGAAGAGAAAAAATAATTAAAGATATTGGGCCTTTTTATTTTCTCGTGGATTAAATTAACTTCTCCTAGGGATACCCAAACTCTGAACTAACATACAGTAGGATTTTTGTTAAACTTAAAGAGGTTTAATTATATTTCTATGGTGTGATGGTGAATTTTAGGTATCAGTCTGACTGGATTAACCAACATCTAGGGAACTGGCGCAGCATTGTTTCTGGGTGAGTCTGTGAAGCTGTTTCCAGAGGAGAGAGACACGTGAGTTGGTGAGCCGAGTGGGACCATCATCCCTCAATGTGAGTGGGCACCATTCAATCAGCTGGTAGCTCAGACAAAAGGAAAAGGCCAGAGAAAAGGCAATTTCCTCTTTCTTTCTCCTGAAGCTGGTTCTGAGGCTTTCAGCCTTGAGCTCAGTCAAGATACCGGTATCCTCAGGACATCAGCTTAAAGACAGCCTATATTTGGAACTGCTCAGACTCCATAATCAAGCAAACGAATTATCCTGATGAATTCCCTCTGGTGTAGAATCATGTGTAGCTTGAGGACAGATACATGTTCTGAGAAATGTGTAAGGAGGTTTTATTTATTTACTTTTTGAGATGGAGACTCACTCTGTCACCAAGGCTGGAGTGCAGTGGTGCAATCTTGGCTCACTGCAACCTCCGCCTCCTGGGTCAAGCGAGTCTCCTGCCTTAGCCTCCTGAGTACCTGGGATTACAGGAACATGCCAGTACACCCGGCAAATTTTTTCTTTATTTTTTTTTTTTCCAGTAGAGATGAGATTTCTCCCCGTTGGCCAGGCTGCAATTGAAATCCTGGCTTCAAGTGATCTGCCTGCCACGGCCTCCAAAAGTGCTGGGATTACAGGCATGAGCCACTGCCCCTAGCCAGGAGGTTTTATTGTTTTGATATGATAGAATATACTTATACAAACCTAGGTGGTATAGCCTGCTACACACTTGGGTTATACAGTACAGCCTACTGCTCCTAGACTACAAAACTGTACAGCATGTTCTGTACTGTATACTGTAGGCAATTGTAACACAGTGGTAATTAATTAGTATGCAAACATATTTAAATACAGAAAAGGTACAGTAAACATACTGGTATTATAATCTTATGTGACCACCATGTGTGGTTTGTGGTTGGATGAAATGGCTCATGAATGTATCTCTACATGTAAACATATACATCCTATGATTCTGCCTGTCTGGAGAGCCGTGACTAATACATAAACTATGGTCTTTGGCAATTTTAAGTCCTTTACTTTACTCTCCTTTCTTTGATAACACTGCTGAATTTTAGTGAAAGGAATGAAAAATCTTAGAATTGTGAATATTCTCCAGAGGTCATCTAAGTCATTTTAAGGAATTTTTCATAGTTTAATAATACTAAGACTCAAGCGAGATGGCAACCACCATCACATATCAAATTATATCTTATATATTTATTTGGTCAAAAAATTGTGTTTTGATTTCCAAACTAGGATATTTTGGGGAGCTTTCTCATTTTTTACAGTTTCAGTATTTTGCAACTCTCATCATTACCTTACTAATTTAAAGATATGTCTAAATGCTGAATGAATGAATTAACATTCATTAACGTCTTCTCAATTCAATTGTATAATATTAATACGCTCATTACACATATATTTACACACAACTATGTGTACATACATGTATAAATATCAACTCCATATATTCATTATTCATACATATCTGTTGCAGCAAACACTAGATATTTCAATTTTTTCAAAACTATATTGAAGAATGATAGAAAATGAAATATAACAACAATTAGTATCCTCATAATTCATAAAATCTATAATAAGAATATGAATTACAAGTGGTATCATTGTGTAGATTTAAGATAATGAGATATTTTTAACACTCTAATTTATTATTTTGTAAAGGAAAGAAGATATAATTTTATCAATATAAGATTCACTCAACCCTGGGTTCTTTGAATGGTTCCCACGATGATTCTTCAAAGAAATAATTCCGTTAAGTACTCCTCAAGGTCAGGAGCTCATTTACCGCAGTACTGAATTTCAGAGGTCACCAAAGTACAGCTCCCTCTGAGCGCGCTCCTTCTCCTTTGGAGAAAACTGAGCTTGTCTCTTCTATGTCCTTTTATAAGAATCTGTGGAGACCACACCCACCTCTTTAAGTGGGTGGAGTATTGAGAAAGGTTGAGAATAAGATGGTTAGGTTTATGCAGTATCTAGATCACACCTTTGCACCACTGATTAAATTATGATCACTCCTTAAAAAACCATGACTGAAATGAATCATATGTAACATATATCCTATCAGATTAGACACACACTGCAAATATAGGTTTTCCAAAATTGTTAACCATTCATCTGCTTCAAATAGAATATTTTCAAATTGCAAATTTTATTAGGAACCAATTTTTACGCCACTTTCCGGGAGTCAATCAATTGACTCAAGCAAGAAAATTGCATCAAGCAAGAAAATAACCAAGAATCTCAGTCACAGGAATGCTGCTGTGTATAGATATCTGTTTGTGGCAGGAGGTCAGGGTATTCATGCTGCAGAAGACAAGCTGGAATCACCCTCCACACCCATTTCGACCCAACAAAGGGCTCTGGTTCCTTTCCTAAACCTGCCACTAGTCTTTCCCACCTTTCTCTGTTCCTATCCCTTCTCTAATTGCTGGATGAGGCTGTGCTGCTGCACCCGACTCTCTGGACCCTGAGCATTACATCCCCATACTCCAGGCCTTTATTCATCACCAAAACAGCATGGTACTGGTATAAAAATAGGAACATAGACCAGTGGAACCGAATAGAGAACCCAGAAATGAACCCAAATACTTATAACCAACTGATCTTCAACAAAGCAAACAAAAACATAAACTGCGGAGAGGACACCCTATTCAACAAATGGTGCTGGGATAATTGGCAAGCCACATGTAGGAGAATGAAACTGGACTTTGTGGCATAGACAAACTTAGAGGAATGCCGGTATCTTGGATGAAACTCAATAAACAGTATAAAATGCATCTTAGTTGATTTCCACTGTGTGTCTAATCTGATAGGATTAATGTTACATATGATTCATTTCAGTCATGGTTTTTTAAGAAGTGATGATAATTTAATCAGAGGTGCAAAAGTGTGATCTACATACTGCATAAACCTAATCATCTTATTCTCAACCTTTCTCAATACTCCACCCACTTAAAGAGGTGGGTGTGGTCTTCACAGACTCTTATAAAAGGACATAGAAGAGACAAGCTCAGTTTTCTCCAAAGGAGAAGGTGCGCGCTTAGAGGGAGCTGTATTTTGGTGACCTCTGAAATTCAGTACTGCGGTGAATGAGCTCCTGACCTTGAGGAACACTTAACAGAATTATTTCTCGAAGAATCATCATGGGAACCATTCAAATAATACAGCGGTGAGTGAAACTTATATTGATAAAATTATATCTTCTTTCCTTTACAAAATAATAAATTGGAGAGTTAAAAATATCTCATTAGCTTAAATCTACACAATGATGCCATTTGTAATTCATATTCTTGCTATAGATTTTATGAATTATGAGGATACTAATTGTTGTTATTTTGCATTTTCTATCATTCTTCAATATAGTTTTGAAAAAATAGAAATATCTAGTGTTTGCTGCAACAGATATGTATGCATAATGAATAAATGGAGTTGATACTTATACGTGTATGTACACATAGGTGTGTGTAAATATATGTGTAATGAGTGTATTAATATTATACAATTGAATTGAGAAAACGTTAATGAATGTTAATTAATTCATTCAGCATTTAGACATAAGTTTAAATTAGTAAGGTAATGATGAGAGACGCAAAATAGTGAAACTGAAAAAAATGAGAAAGCTCCACAAAATATCCTAGTTTTGAAATCAAAACACATTTTTTAACCAAATAAATATATAAGATATAATTTGATAAGTGATGGTGGTTGCCATCTCGCTTGAGTCTTAGTCTTATTAAACTATGAAAAATTCCTTAAAATGACTTAGATGACCTCTGGAGAATATTTACAATTCTAAGATTTTTCATTTCTTTCACTAAAATTCAGCAGCGTTATCAAAGAAAGGAGAGTGAAGAAAAGGACTTAAAATTGCCAAAGACCATAGTTTATGTATTAGTCAGGGCTCTCCAGACAGACAGAATCATAGGATGTATATGTATACATGTAGAGATACATTCATGAGCCGTCTCAGTCAACCACAAACCACACATGGTGGTCACATAAGATTGTAATACCAGTATGTTTACTGTACCTTTTCTGTATTTAAATATGTTTAAATACTAAATAATTACCACTGTGTTACAATTGCCTACAGTATACAGTACAGAACATGCTGTACAGTTTTGTAGTCTAGGAGCAATAGACTGTACTGTATATCATAGGTGTGTAGCAGGCTATACCACCTAGGTTTGTATAAGTATATTCTATCATATCAAAACAATAAAACCGCCTGGCTAGGCGCAGTGGCTCATGCCTGTAATCCCAGCACTTTTGGAGGCTATGGTGGACAGATCACTTGAGGCCAGGAGTTCAAGTCCAGCCTGAACAACAGGGAGAAACCTCATCTCTACTGGAAAAAAAAAAATAAAGAAAAAATTTCCCGGGTGTATTGGCATGTTCCTGTAATCCCAGGTACTCAGGAGGCTAAGGCAGGAGACTCGCTTGACCCAGGAGGCGGAGGTTGCAGTGAGCCGAGATTGCACCACTGCACTCCAGCCTTGGTGACAGAGTGAGTCTCCATCTCAAAAAGTAAATAAATAAAACCTCCTTACACATTTCTCAGAACATGTATCTGTCCTCAAGCTACACATGATTCTACACGAGAGGGAATTCATCAGGATAATTTGTTTGCTTGATTATGGAGTCTGAGCAGTTCCAAATATAGGCTGTCTTTAAGCTGATGTCCTGAGGATACCGGTATCTTGACTGAGCTCAAGGCTGAAAGCCTCAGAACCAGCTTCAGGAGAAAGAAAGAGGAAATTGCCTTTTCTCTGGCCTTTTCCTTTTATCTGAGCTACCAGCTGATTGAATGGTGCCCACTCACATTGAGGGATGATGGTCCCACTCGGCTCACCAACTCACGTGTCTCTCTCCTCTGGAAACAGCTTCACAGACTCACCCAGAAACAATGCTGCGCCAGTTCCTTAGATGTTGGTTAATCCAGTCAGACTGATACCTAAAATTCACCGTCACACCATAGAAATATAATTAAACCTCTTTAAGTTTAACAAAAATCCTACTGTATGTTAGTTCAGAGTTTGGGTATCCCTAGGAGAAGTTAATTTAATCCACGAGAAAATAAAAAGGCCCAATATCTTTAATTATTTTTTCTCTTCTATTCAACCTAAATTGGTTTAATTGCTGTTTTTTATTTGTTTATTTGGTTGGTTGATTGGTTTTTCTATTTTCTTTTGGTTTTGGTTTTTTATTTTACTTTAATTTTATATTATTTTAAGTCCTGAGATAAATGTGCAGGACGTGCAGGCTTGTTACACAGGTAAACATGTGCCATGGTGGTTTGCTGCCCCACTGTTGTGTCTCTCTCTAAAAATATGTCTTAAGACCCTCTAGCCATCTTCTCATATTTCTTTGGCCAAGGCAGTTTTTCCCACTGTTTCATACTCATTCAGCAGTTATATGAAAGAAGAATAGGAACAACTACAACTTATTCTAGGCCACTTAGAATCAAACCCAATTTCCAGATCCACATTCAGAAAATGGGAAATTGAATAGATTAGTATTATGTTACAGACAGGAACCAGGAATAGAAGGGGTTGTGAGTCATCTAGTCAGTAATATCTACTATAAAGCCGGAAGACTCTCTCTGTGTGAGATTTTTATTTTTGTTACAGAAGAAATAGTTTGCTGTGCTTTAATGAACACTGGCAAGAGAAGAAACTAGAGCAATCACTTATCTCCACATGTTCAGAAGCTTTTCATCAACCCAGACACCAAAATGACATGTTGCTCTTTCTTCCACAGAAACATGAATTCTGGAATCTCGCAAGTCTTCCAGAGGGAACTCACCTGCCCCCTCTGCATGAACTACTTCATAGACCCGGTCACCATAGACTGTGGGCACAGCTTTTGCAGGCCCTGTTTCTACCTCCACTGGGAAGACATCCCAATTCTTACTCAGTGCTTTGAATTCATAAAGTCAACACAGCAGAGAAACCTCAAAACTAACATTGATTTGAAGAAGATGGCTTCTCTTGCCAGAAAAGCCAGTCTCTGGCTATTCCTGAGCTCTGAGGAGCAAATGTGTGGCACTCACAGGGAGACAAAGAAGATGTTCTGTGAAGTGGACAAGAGCCTGCTCTGTTTGCTGTGCTCCAGCTCTCAGGAGCACCGGGATCACAAACACTGTCCCATTGAGTCGGCTGCTGAGGAACACGGGGTAAGTGATGCCTCTGAAGATTGATTTCTGTAAAGGATGCATAAAATTCCTGTGGGTCTCTTTTCTTGGAGATTGGATAAAGCCAACTCTGAGTCCCTTTAAGCAGCTCTGTTTGGGCTTTCTTAGTTTCCAACCTCCGGGCTTTGACAAACATGAAGGGAAACAAAGGAAATGCCATTTACTAGGGGCTTATTTGTCTCTCATTCTGGGCCCCTCCCTATGTCATGGTCTGCACTGGTGCTTCAATTTATGGCTCTTTTGCAGGAGAAGCTTTTACAGAAAATGCAGTCTTTATGGGAAAAAACTTGTGAAAATCACAGTAACCTGAATGTGGAAACCACCAGAACCAGACACTGGAAGGTTAGTCCTGTACTACTCTACCTTCTCCAGGAACTTATGGTGGGCAAATGGGTGACTCTTAAAATAGGAACTTGATATCAAACTGTAATGTTTCTGGGATTCAGTAAAAAAAAAAAAAAAAAAAAAAAAAAAAAGCGAGAGAAAACATTGAGAAAATGTGGCCTCATTTTTATATAGAATAGTATGCCTGTTAGGTAAGATTTCTAAGAAAACCACTGATGTCACCCAAAGCATGCTGGTTTGTTTCATACAAACCTGTAGTTATACACCAATAGATCCAAGAAACTGGGCCATCTCACAGCAATCTATATGTGCTGGTTGGATAAATGCTGGGCATAAGAGTTATTTGGCGGTCATGGAATGCTCAACTGAAACTTCTGAGTGTCGGTCAGCATTAATCTGAATGCTGGTGTGCAAGTAGTATTTGGAATTGTATGGATAATTTGAGGCAGAAAAATGGACAGGACAAATCTAGGGCAACCATGAAATTAAGAATCTCAACTAATTAATGTGGAATAATACATAACATATGATGAGAAAAGTGGTGAGAAATACGGATTTGTGTCTTGAGGGAGACATGTAAACATGCCAGAAATGTGGGAACTAGTATCTAAATATAAGGAGGACTCCGAGGACTTCAGAAAAATATTAAAAATAATTTTCTCTTTGTGGATGTGTACTTTGAGTGTATGATAGCTAATATTAGTTTGTTGAAAAGTATTTCATGAGAACCTAGTCTATGTTGAATATTAAATTAGAAAATATACTAGTAAAGAAGAAAGGAAGCACCTTTGTCCTCACAAATGATACAATCCAAATGACAGTCAAGTGGTCAATAAGCAAATATATGCAATACATGATGTATTTGAGTGTGGTAGGTTTTTTGTTGGAGAATAATCAAGCAGGGAAGTAGAAAAGTACAATAGAGGCCAGAAACTGGAGATTAGTGTCTGAGTTTTAAATAGGGTGGTCAGAAAAAAGACTCACTGAAAAATTCAAATTGAAACAAAGTTTTCAAGAGGAGGGGGAACACAAATGTGTGTGTGGATATATATGTGGACAATGAGTGTGTATATATATGTATAAGTATGTGTGTATATATATATGTATATGTATGTGTGTGTGTTTGTATACATATATTTTATTTATTTATATATACATATATATATATATATTTGTAATTCTAGTTGGAGAGAACAGCATATGCAGTAATTTTGAGTTTGTGTACATTTGGAGGCCTGAGGAACCACAAAGAAGTCTATGTTTCAGATTGGGATGACTTAGAAAAAGAATGGAAGGAAATGAATTCACAGAGACAAAGATGGCCAAATCATAAATGCAGCCTTATTAGGATAGGTTTTGCAGGGTGAAACGCATTTAGCTGGACATGTTAGTCTAAGGTCATTTTATATACAATGAGTTTAAGCAACTTGTTGCATATCTCAGAAATAGAAATATTTGTTTCCTTTCTAGTAACTATAGCTCTATACTCCAACTCTTAAGCATGAACTTTTCTTATTTTTCCATAAACATGGGCTGGAATAGAGAAATTCGAATTGTGTTTTTTTATTTCCAACTATCTTAGAAAACACATTATCTTGAATAAATTTAATGTAATTGGTCAGATACAGCTATGTTGATCCTTATGCAGAAAGAAAGGAAAGGAACAAAATTTGTAGATTCTAAGAACTGGTAAGACTGAGGTTTAAAGTATTGGATGTTCGAGAGCCAAAAGAATCCGTGAGATTTAATAGGAGAGGAATAAGTACATTTCTCTATTGACTAACCCATTATCACTGCAGGATTATGTGAATTTAAGGCTAGAAGCAATTAGAGCCGAGTATCAGAAGATGCCTGCATTTCACCAGGAAGAAGAAAAACATAATTTGGAGATGCTGAAAAAGAAGGGGAAAGATATTTTTCATCAACTTCATTTAAGTAAAGCCAAAATGGCTCATAGGAGGGAGATTTTAAGGGAAATGTATGAGGAGCTGAAGGAAATGTGCCATAAACCAGATGTGGAGCTACTTCAGGTACAAACTCACAATGTGGTTTCAGGTTTTTGAATATTCACATGTATAAGTATTTTCCTCATAGCTGAAATCCATCTCCCTATCTTTATTTCCATGATGTGTTTCCAAAAACACATTCACATAACTAATGCTACTTTTTTGGGAGAGTATAGCCCCACCAAGGGATTCCACCAGGCCAAAAGTCCTCCTACTTTATCCACCAGCCACAAAACCTTATGGAATGGTCAAGGTAACAGCCCCAAGAAATATTCCCAATCTAATTCAATAATAAACTTTGGGTTGTTAAACATGTATAAAAGAGTGATTCATTTACATTTAGGTTAATTTGGAAACATGGCAAAATCAGAAGTTTTAGGAATCTAGGTTCGTGTTAACATTATTTTGGGGTACACTCATTTGGGTAACAGGTTCAGCTAAAGATGACTGCGTAGGTTTTTCGTGGTTAACACAGAGCATAGACCCTCTGGACCTCTTCTCCCTTCACTTGTTTAGAGAATGTCTTCAAGACTCAGACTTTCCCAGGACATTAATTAATGACAATACAACTGACTGGGTTTTTCATTACAGAAGAAATAGAAAATGCTTTCCAGAAGAGAAGATGGTAGGTGAATAATATCTTCAGAAACTGAGTACAAATCTCACACTGAACTTAGTGAAAGATGCATCTTGTGAAATGCACTAATTCTTTCTTCTTCTTCTTTTTTTTTTTTTCAGGCTTTTGGAGACATATTACACAGGTGAGTGTGTACCTAGATTTCAGCATATGTTATTTAAGATGCCACGAATATCAAAGCAGGCTCTAGTAAACTCATAGCATAAATAATTAAGATATTGATACCACTTTTTTGCATCTACTTTCGTTCCCACACCTTAAAAGACAAAGCCACAAAGTAAATAAATGAAAATAAATGAATAAAAGAAGAGAGAACTAAAACAAACAATTTTATTCCTGATTTTTTTGGGTGGGTGGATGGTGTCTCGCTCTGTTGCCCAGGCTGGAGTGCAGTGGCGCGATCTCAGCTCACTGCAAGCTCCGCCTCCCGGGTTCACACCATTCCCCTGCCTCAGCCTCCCGAGTACCCGTGACTACAGGCGCCTGCCACCACACCCAGCTAATTTTTTTGTATTTTTAGTAGAGACGGGGTTTCACCGTGTTAGCCAGGATGGTCTCTATCTCCTGACCCCATGATCCACCCGCCTCGGCCTCCCAAAGTGCTGGGATTACAGGCGTGAACCACCGTGGCCAGCTCCGATTTTGTTTTATTACTTAAAAGCTTGCACAGGAGAAGGATAAGAGTTTTGTTTTGTGGATGGTGAGAAAGTCACCAGAGGAAGCAGGAAAGAAGAGGAGGAAGTATTTTACCAGTGAAGAAGTGTTGATGTTTGGTTTTTTATACATATATACATATCAGTTAACAGTTCTGAAAAACAGATTGAAAAAAACTGTGGAGTGTTAGAACTATAAGTCTCTAGGGAAGTTCTTTGCTAAAAGGCAGATCTCCCTGCCTAGAACAAGTTTCCAGTCTTTATCTTGAGAAGGAAGCAGTGGATGCATCAGTCTCCCCAGAACGCGGCTATTTCAGACAAAAATGTCAGAGGAGTCTGCCAAGAAGTGGAATTCAGAATTTCATTTCTAAGTATTCTCAAAGCCATAAGGCTAAGGAAACTTACACATTTGGGGCAAAAAAGAAGAAGGATCAGATTGAATTCTGACTTAGACTTTTCCATCATGCTTTAAAATTTAGAAACTGTAAAGAATTAATTTGCAAAAGGAAGTAATAATTTTTGAATTATCAAATGTATACTTTCAAAAGATTCTCATGAAATGTCTTTTACATACAAATAGTGATTTTTATTCATTTTATGGCTGTAGATGTTGTAACTGCAGGTTTTTCCTTCCAGGACTGAGTCCGTGCTGCTGCACATGCCCCAGCCTCTGAATCCGGAGCTCAGTGCAGGGCCCATCACTGGACTGATGGACAGGCTCAACCAATTCCGAGGTAAGTCTCCACCCATAGCCAGCACTCCCACTTTATGTAAATATTATTATTGTTAAGATCTTATAGGTAATATTTCATATTTTATCAAATATTTTACTTCTTTTAAGACATAAGTGAACAATATAACCATGCAACTCTTTGGTATCTGTGTCTGTATTTATAGTCAGTTTTATAGCATGAAGTTTGAAAGATAGTGAAAAAGAAATACTTTCTGGCATAATATATACTCAATTATATAACGGGAAAAAGGAGTAGGTAGAAAATTTACAAAAGGAGCAAAGGAAATAATGCTCAGGATGGTGAATTATTTAATGGTAAATACAAAATTGTACATTTCTTTAGTATATTCATTTGAACTGCTAAGAACTGTTCTTTGCGGGAATATAGTTTTCTGGAGATTCTTGGGGGTTTTGTATTTTTTAATGTGTATATATTATTCATATATTGCAAACATTTGAATTAATGGGTAAAGCTAAAAGGAAGAAATCATTTTGTGAATACAAGTAAAATTACAAATGAAATTAAGTTCAGTTTAATTGCAATATGAAGAGCTTCATGTTAAGTCTAAAATCCAGCTTCAGCCCAGAGCTAGCATGGAGGACCACAGAGAGTCTGGTCAAAGATTTTGCAGAGATCTGTTTTAAATTATCATTTATAACGTGCACATATGGATTTTTATCCAGATACCTAGAGCAGTTCTTGAGTAAGTGAAAATCTTCACCTTCTTTCCAAAATGATAGCACTAGTTTTTAAGAATAAGAAACATTTCTAAATAATGATCTTGATAACAGCATAGCATTTAGGGCATAAAATGTGTAAATTTTACTTTGAAAATTGGATCGCAAGAAGTTGATCTCACATTTGGCTCTCAACATGTAAGTTTTCAAAAAAAATATAATATGTGTGGTTAGGGTTTTGTTTGTCTTGTATACAATATTAATCATCTCTATACTTTACTAGAAGTTACAAGCAAAACTGTCTTTATGACTTTACTTTTCCTGGTAAAGTAACTTCCTGATAGAACAATTATTTTTTTTTATTTACACATGTCTATGCATGTTTTCTTTTTCTTTTTTTTTTTTTTGCAGTGCATATTACTCTGCATCATGAAGAGGCCAACAGTCACATCTTTCTATATGAAATTTTGAGAAGCATGTGTATTGGATGTGACCATCAAGATGTACCCTATGTCACTGCAACACCTAGAAGTTTTCTTGCATGGGGTGCTCAGACTTTCACCTCCGGCAAATATTACTGGGAGGTCCATGTGGTGGACTCCTGGAATTGGGCTTTTGGTGTCTGTAACATGTATTGGAAAGAGAAGCATCAGAATGAGAAGACAGATGGAGAGGAGGGACTCTTTCTTTTTGGGTGTGTTAAGAATGAAATTCAATGCAGTCTCTTTACCACCTCCCCACTTATGGTGCAATATATCCCAAGACCTACCAGCCGAGTAGGATTATTCCTGGATTGTGAGGCTAACACTGTGAGCTTTGTTGATGTTAATCAAAGCTCCCTAATATACACCATCCCTAGTTGCTCTTTCTCACCTCCTCTCAGGCCTATCTTTTGCTGTATTCACTTCTGACCAGAGACAAATCAGAAATGTGTTTACATGCTGTGGGAACCCCCTTATCCCAGGAAGTCCTCTTCCTTGTGCCTTAACATACAGGACAAATAGGCTGTCTTTTATGTCTGGAATTGCCTTCTAATGTTATCAAAACTCATTTTTTGTGTTACTATTAAATATGCTGAAAACACTAAAAGTATATGTATTGGTCCTTTATTAAATAATTTTTGAAAAATCATTATTCATGATCATGGCATACGGTATATTCTCTTTTTTTTTTCTTTATTTCTGACTGTCACTGAGTGAAATAATAGATGACAGACATGTCTGAATGAAGTTAAAATCAATTGAAGACAGTCCAGATCTCTTGCTTCATGCAAAAAACATGGAGTGAAGTATCAATGATAACTGGGAAATGTTTTTCTCCCTCTTTATCTAACTATATCACACTTATCCATCATGTCTCATTGTATTAATCTGTCCTTTGAGGTAATATTATTTGACCTTCCATGCTGGGCTTTATTTTGCAATTCTCAACACAGATATGATTAATCCTTCATTATTAGTGTGCTTGTCTACATTGAAATACACGAGGTGATCAGACCAATGCTGGATTAATTAAATATTGCAAAAAAGGTAACTAAATATTGACTCCTACCTCAAACCATACACAGTCATTTCCAGATAGATTCAAATCCTGAAAGGAAGGGGAACCTTATACAATATTCTCATAAGGATATCTTAACCAGGGAACAAATTAATAATTAAAAAAATTAGTTCATTTATATTGATAATGATGACTTCTGTGTTTCAAAAAACATTATGCAAACTAGTAATGGAGAAAGATATTTACCCCAACATACATAAAGTAAAATGTAATGCATGTATATGATGAATACTTAAATTGTAATGAATAAAAGACAGTGAACTCAATAGAAGATTGGCTAAAATATCTGAACAGACACTTTACAGAATTGGATACATAAATAACTAGCCAAATGTAAAAAAGTGTTCACTTTCATTAGTCTTACAAAAGTAAGAATTAATCCACCAGTTGTACCACAGGCCCCCATACAAAAATACCAAAATTTAAAGACACACAATAGTGTGTGTTGTCAAAGATACAGAATAAATGAAATTTATTCATGGCTGGAGAGATGTAAATGGAAATCCTTTTTGGGAAACTGACTATTAGCATTTATTATGGGCTAGATATTCTAATTCTAAAATGTAGTCAACTGATCACCTACATATACTTCAACATACACAATATTGTTCACTGCATCAACTTTTATAGTAGCTCCAAATCAGACCCAAAATATTCTTCAACTGTAGAATAGCTAAATAAATTTGGTGTATTTATGCAAAATAATCCTATAAAACAGAGAACAAATAACTCACTGAATGCAACAAAGTTGATGAATCTCAGAAACAAGTTAATAAACATACACCAATTTAAACAATAAAATTGAAGTTAAGAAAAGACTCTTCCATGTATATGATATATTGGTAATTGTATGCTCTTTATGGGTTCCATAATTACATGAACACTGTGGAATTATAACTTTTAAGACCCAAAATGACAAATAATGCATAAGGTAGTAGAATTAAAAAGAGCCCAGGCATGTTGGCACTCCCAGCACTTGGGGAGACCAAGGTGTGAGAATGGCTTGTGGCCAGGAGTTCCAGACCAGTGAAGGCAACATAGTGAGACCTCATGTCTACCAAACATTCCTTTAGAAATCAGCCTGGCATCATGGCACATGCTATAGTCCCAGCTACTCAGGAGGCTGGTGCAGCAGGATGGCTCATGCCCAGAAGATCCTGGCTGCAGTGAGCCATGGTGGTGCCTTGCAGTCCAGCCTGTGACAGAATGACAGTCTGTCTCAACAGTAAAACAAACTATCATTACTTGACATAACACAAACCAATATATTATAAATGCTCTAATTATAGGTATTTTAAATATTGATGTTATTTAAAATAACTGAGAAAGCTGAGATAGCTACATGTTTGCTTAGACCAGACAAAAGTGCCCTGGGAAGTAAGTTTAAAGTATTTTTATTAGAGTAAGTGAGGATGAAGTGCTTCATTACAAATGTGATACACACCAGAATCTGCTATGAATAGTCACATGTCTAGAGGATTTGTGGATATCTAGGTAAGCAGTAATTCTTGGGTGCCTGAAGCCTAGCAGGTTCATATTCAGTGTGTCTTCTCTGGAGATGTCTTTGGAAAGTTTGATTTTTTTATTATATTTCAAGTTCTGGGGTACATGTGCACAACGTGCAGGTTTGTTCCATATGTATACATGTGCCATGTTGGTGTGCTGCACTCATTAACTCGTCATTTACATTAGGTATATCTCCTAATGCTATCCCTCTCCCTCCCCACACCCCACAACAGGCCCCGATGTGTGATGTTCCCCTTCCTGTGTACAAATGATCTTGTTGTTCAATTCTCACCTATAAGTGAGAACTTGCAGTGTTCATTTTTTTGTCCTTGTGATAGTTTGCTGAGAATGATGGTTTCCAGCTTCATCCATGTCCCTACAAAGGACATGAACTCATCATTTTTTATGGCTGCATAGTATTTCATATTGTACATGTGCCACATTTTCTTAATCCTGCCTGTCACTGTTGGACATTTTGGTTGGTTCCAAGTCTTTGCTATTGTGAATAGTGCCACAATAAACATACGTGTGCATGTGTCTGTATAGCAGCATGATGTATAATCCTTTGGGTATATACCCAGTAATGGGATGGCTGGGTCAAATGGTATTTCTAGTTCTAGATCCCTGAGGAATTGCCACACTGTCTTCCACAATGGTTGAACTAGTTTACAGTCCCAACAACAGTGTAAAAGTGTTCCTATTTCTCCACATCCTCTTCAGCACCTGTTGTTTCCTGACTTTTTAATGATGGCCATTCTAACTGGTGTGAGATGGTATCTCATTGTGGTTTTGATTTGCATTTCTCTGATGGCCAGTGATGATGAGCATTTTTTCATTTGTCTGTAGGATACATAAATGTCATCTTTTGAGAAGTGCCTGTTCATCTCCTTTGCCCACTTTTTGATGGGGTAGTTTTTTTCTTGTAAATTTGTTTGAGTTCTTTGTAGATTCTGGATATTAGCCCTTTGTCAGATGAGTAGATTGCAAAAATTTTCTCCCATTCTGTAGGTTGCCTGTTCACTCTGATGATAGTTTCTTTTGCTGTGCAGGAGCTCTTTAATTAGATCCCATTGGTCAATTTTGGCTTTTATTGCCACTGCTTTTGCTGTTTTAGACATGAAGTCCTTTTCCATGCCTATGTCCTGAATGGTATTGCCGAGGTTTTCTTCTAGGATTTTTACGGTTTTAGGTCTAACATTTAAGTCTTTGATCCGATTCAGGAGGTGGAGCCAAGATGGCCGAATAGGAACAGCTACGGTCTACAGCTCCCAGGGTGAGCGATACAGAAGATGGGTGATTTCTGCATTTCCGTTTGAGGTACCGAGTTCATCTCACTAGGGAGTGCCAAACGGTGGCTGCAGGACAGTCGGTGCAGCGCACTGTGCACGAGCCGAAGCAGGGCGAGGCATTGCCTCACTCGGGAAGTACAAGGGGTCTGGGAGTTCCCTTTCCTAGTCAAAGAAAGGGGTGACAGATGGCGCCTGGAAAATCGGGTCAGTCCCACCCTAATACTGCGCTTTTCCAATGGGCTTGGAAAACGGCACACCAGGAGATTGTGTCCCACACCTGGCTTGGAGGGTCCTATGCCCACGGAGTCTCCCTGATTGCTAGCACAGCAGTCTGAGATCAAACTGCAAGGTGGCAGGGAGGCTGGGGGAGGGGCGCCTGCCATTGCCCAGGCTTGCTTAGGTAAACAAACAGCCAGGAAGCTGGAACTGGGTGGAGCCCACCCCAGCTCAAGGAGGACTGCCTGCCTTTCTAGGCTCCACCTCTGGGGGCAGGGCACAGACAAACAAAAAGTCAGCAGAAACCTCTGCAGACTTAAATGTCCCAGTCCGACAGCTTTGAAGAGAGTAGTGGTTCTCCCAGCATGCAGCTGGAGATCTGACAACAAACAGACTGCCTCCTAAAGTGGGTCCCTGACCCCTGAGCAGCCTAACTGGGAGGCACCCCCCAGTAGGGACAGACTGACACCTCACTCGGCCAGGTATGCCTCTGAGACAAAACTTCCAGAGGAACTATCAGACAGCTGAATTCACGGTCTTATGAAAATCCACTGTTCTGCAGCCACCGCTGCTAACACCTAGCCAAACAAGGTCTGGAGTGGACCTCTAGCAAACTCCAACAGACCTGCAGCTGAGGGTCCTGTCTGGTAGAAGGAAAACTAACAAACAGAAAGGACATCCACACCAAAGACCCATCTGTACATCACAATCATCAAAGAAAAAAGTAGATAAAACCACAAAGATGGGGAAAAAACAGAGCAGAAACACTGGAAACTCTAAAAAGCAGAGCACCTCTCCTCCTCCAAAAGAATGCAGTTCCTCACCAGCAATGGAACAAAGCTGGATGGAGAATGACTTTGACGAGTTGAGAGAAGAAGGCTTCAGACGATCAAACTACTTCTAGCTACGGGAGGAAATTCAAAACAATGGCAAAGAAGTTAAAAACTTCGAAAAAAAATTAGATGAATGGATAACTAGAATAACCAATGCAGAGAAGGGCTTAAAGGAGCTGAAAGCAAAGTTTTGAGAATTATGCGAAGATTGCATTAGCCTCAGTACCTGATGAGATCAACTGGAAGAAAGGGTATCGCTGATGGAAGATGAAATGAATGAAATGAAGCGAGAAGGAAAGTTTAGAGAAAAAAAGAATAAAAAGAGATGAACAAAGCCTCCAAGAAATATGGGACTATGTGAAAAGACCAAACCTACATCTCATTGGTGTACCTGAAAGTGATGGGGAGAATGGAACCAAGTTGGAAAACACTCTGCAAGATATTATCCAGGAGAACTTCCCCAATCTAGAAGGCAGGCCAACATTCAGATTCAGGAAATACTGAGAACGCCACAAAGATACTCCTCGAGAAGAGCAACTCCAAGACAAATAATTGTCAGATTCACCAAAGTTAAAATGAAGGAAAAAATGTTAAGGGCGGCCAGAGAGAAAGGTCAGGTTACCCACAAAGGGAAGCCCATCAGACTAACAGCTGATCTCTCAGCAGAAACTCTACAAGCCAGAAGAGAGTGGGGGCTGATATTCAACATTCTTAAAGAAAAGAATTTTCAACCCAGAATTTCATATCCAGCCAAACTAAGCTTCATAAGTGAAGGAGAAATAAAATACTTTACAGATGAGCAAATGCTGAGTGATTTTGTCACCACCAGGCCTGCCCTAAAAGAGCTCCTGAAGGAAGCAATAAACATGGAAAAGGAAAACCGGTACCAGCCACTGCAAAACCACGCCAAATTGTAAAGACCATCGAGGCTAGGAAGAAACTGCATCAACTAACAAGTAAAATAACCAACTAACATCATAATGACAGGAACAAATTCACACATAACAATATTAACTTTAAATGTAAATGGGCTAAATGCTCCAATTAAAAGACACAGACTGGCAAATTGGATAAGGAGTCAAGACCCTGTATTCAGGAAACCCATCTCACGTTCAGAGACACACATAGACTCAAAATAAAGAGATGGAGGAAGATCTATCAAGCAAATGGAAAACAAAAAAAGGCAGAGTTTGCAATCCTAGTCTCTGATAAAATAGACTTTAAACCAGCAAAGATCAAAAGAGACAAAGAAGGCCATTACATAATTGTAAAGGCATCAATTCAACAAGAAGAGCTAACTATCCTAAATATATATGCACCCAACACAGGAGCACCCAGATTCATAAAGCAAGTTCTGAGTGACCTACAAAGGGACTTAAACTCCCACACAATAATAATGGGAGATTTTAACACCCCACTGCCAACATTAGACAGATCAATGAGCAGAAAGTTAACAAGGATACCCAGGAATTGAACTCAGCTCTACAAAAAGTGGACCTAATAGACATCTACAGAACTCTCCACCCCAAGTCAACAGAATATACATTTTTTTCAACACCACACCACACCTATTCCAAAATTGACCACATAGTTGGAAGTAAAGCTCTCCTCAGCAAATGTAAAAGAACAGAAACTATAACAAGCTGTCTCTCAGACCACAGTGCAATCAAACTAGAACTCAGGATTAAGAAACCCACTCAAAACTGCTCAACTACATGGAAACTGAACAACCTGCTCCTGAATGACTATTGGGTACATAATGAAATAAAGGCAGAAAAAAAGATGTTCTTTGAAACCAACTAGAACAAAGACACAACATACCAGAATCTCTGGGACACACTCGAAGCAGTGTGTAGAGGGAAATTTACAGCACTAAATGCCCACAAGAGAAAGCAGGAAAGATCCAAAATTGACACCCTAACATCACAATGAAAAGAACTAGAAAAGCAAGAGCAAACAGATTCAAAAGCTAGCAGAAGCCTAGAAATAACTAAAATCAGAGCAGAACTGAAGGAAATAGAGACAAAAAAAAAAAACCCTTCAAAAAATTAAGGAATCCAGGAGCTGGTTTTTTGAAAAGATCAACAAAATTGATAGACCGCTAGCAAGACTAATAAAGAAGAAAAGAGAGAAGAATCAAATAGATGCAATAAATAATGAAAAAGTAGATATCACCACCGATCCCACAGAAATACAATCTACCATCAGAGAATACTACAAACACCTCTACGCAAATAAACTAGAAAATCTAGAAGAAATGGATAAATTCCTCGACAAATACACTCTCCCAAGACTAAACCAGGAAGAAGCTGAATCTCTGAATAGACCAATAACAGGCTCTGAAATTGTGGCAATAATCAATAGCTTACCAACCAAAAAGAGTCCAGGACCTGATGGATTCACAGCCAAATTCTACCAGAGGTACAAGGAGGAACTGGTACCGTTCCTTCTGAAACTATTCCAAGTGCACATTTATTTATTTATGCCAAAGAAAGTTTCACCCTCTGGAGTGCAGTGGCACAATTTTAGCTCACTACAGCCTTGAATTCCAGGGCTCAAGTAATCCTCCCACTTCAGCTTTCAAAGTAAAAAAGACTAGAGGTTTATGCCATTGCACCTTCCTAATTTTTCATTTATTTTTCTGTTAAAGACAGGATATCTCTACGTTTCCCAGTCCAGTCTCTAATTCCTGGCTTCAAGTTATCCTCTGACTTCGGCCTCCCAAAACAATGGGAATACAGGGTGAGCCACATGACCCAGTCAGAAATGCTCCTTTATCTATGACATTCTCAGAGGAGGCCCACAGGAACTAAAATTTTCTTTTATTCTTTTTTAGCACTCTAAGAGAATTCACTAATTAATCAAATAATCCAAATGATAATTTAGCATCTTATCAAATTTTCAAAGGCTTTTCCATTCTCATGGGTAAAACATGAGTTACTCTTTTAAATGCTTTCCTCCACATAGTGCATAATATCCTAGAATGGCTAGAAAAGTACGATGGGTATTGATTTTGGGATTATAAATATCTATTAGGATGTAGGCAAATTCACGAATACAGAATCCAAATGATGGGGAGAGACCATGCATGTTTTTTTTCTATTTCAAAGTTTTTTTTGTGATATGAAACTCCAAAAGAAGGAAAAGATTTCAGAAGGGGATACCTAAATATCTTCTGACAGAGGAATTATTTGCCAATGGCTCACAAGATTTATGGTCAAGACGGTCAGAACAGTGAAAACATATCTATCAGCCTTATATCAGTCAAGGTTCAAAGACAAAATCAGAACTCATAAGATATATGTACACTTAGGAAGATTCATATATGGATTTAGTACATGGAATTAGCTTACTCAATTGTGGTGGCTGATGAAGGAAGTATAAGATCTCTGGTATAGTCCATCAGGAAAAAAAACAAATTCTGCTGGTTGGATCCCAATGGTCATGGAATAAAGCTTTAGTTCACAGTCAGTACGGATGAACTGGAACAATAGAGATCCCTTCACAGTTTAGCCTTGTCCAAAGAAAGTCTAAGTCTTCCTTCAGAGAACTTTCACTGTTAAAGTCAGACTTACTTGGGTAAACTTCCAAGTCCCAGAATTAGAACCTTTACTTACATCTGAAAACTGCCTTCCCAGCAGGGACTACGTTAGCATTTCATTGACTAAGAAGGAGGTGTGTGTATGCTACAAATTGATGCTGTTTTCATTTCCCTCCTTGTAGTTAAACCTAGCCAATTTGCCACACTGAAAAATCATTAAGAGGTTATATGTCATAAATTTAAGAAAGAGAAAAATAGGATTCCTTGCTCCTTTCTAAGTTTACTGTGCAAGACCACCAACAGACTGAAGCCCTTGGATATACATTCTGTAACTCAATAAATTGAGGTAATCCAAGTGTCCACACAGAGGTGAGATCTGCCCTGGGTGCATGGGGTTACTGGGGACTCAGCCCTGCACTCAAGAGTGGGAAGCCTTTGAGACCTTAGTTCATGGACTGGACCCTGCAGGCATCCTCTGCTGAGATTCAGGGGCTCCCCAGTGGGGCTCTGGTATTCCATCCCAAGGTCAGATGACTATGTGTATCAGGAAAGAATTGGGGCAAGGAGAGAAAGGAAAAAGGGTAGCTTCTAATTTAATTTCAACTTTTTTGCACCACATAATTGACTCATCCCAACTGTCAACTTTAGGCAGATGAAGTCTAGAGCCCTGGAAATTAGGAGCTCTCAATTCTAGATCTACTTCTTTCTACCGTGGCATTACTAATGAAACAACTTATTTTCCTACATGAATCTCAAACCATGAAACAAATATAAGAATGTAAGTCCCTTTAGAGTTGGCATTTTGTAGGTTCTAAAAGTCCTAACCAAGCCAGAAGCAGGAATAGAGATGGGTCTGGGCATTAGAGATGTGTGTATGGGCAAGAACAATACATGATGTGGACAAAGAGCACTCTAAACAATCTTGTTCATTTCCTCATTTCCAACTGAATCCCCTTTCAATACAAAACGTTCTGTTTTGGACCTGGGAGTCTGTTTCCACTCTAGCATCTGAAACCTTACTCTACAACAAAGATTTCTATTGAATTACAATTCTGTTTTTGAGAACCGTTAAGAGACTCTCTCCCTCATGTAGGTTTCATAACTCATTATAAAATTTTCATACAGGAGTTTGGGATCTATTTCTGCTTTCTTAATATGCATAGAAAACTAAATTTATTTTATTTTAGAAATTTCTTTACTGAAAATTCAATTATAGCATATTATTTAAAATTAAACAGTTACAATTCCATTTAAATTGTAACTGCCACTTTGTTTTATTTGTTCAGATGGAGAGATGTGCCCAATTCTATCCATGCTAATAAAAATTCATTAATTTTCCAACAACGATAGACTGGATTAAGAAAATGTGGCACATATACACCATGGAATACTATGCAGCCATAAAAAATGATGAGTTCGTGTCCTTTGTAGGGACATGGATGAAACTGGAAAACATTCTCAGTAAACTATCGCAAGGACAAAAAACCAAACACCGCATGTTCTCACTCATAGGTGGGAATTGAACAATGAGAACTCATTGACACAGGAAGGGGAACATCACACTCCGGGGACTGTTGTGGGATGGGTGGAGGGGGGAGGGACAGCATTAGGAGATATACCTAATGCTAAATGACAAGTTAATGGGTACAGGAAATCAACATGGCACATGGATACATATGTAACAAACCTGCACATTGTGCACATGTACCCTAAAATCTAAATTATAATAAAAAAAATTCATTAATTTAATAATAAATTATATTTTGCTTTGTGGCCTCTGAATGTCCAAGACTATTTTTAAATCTTTTAAATTTCCTTTCTTTGAAAATCCCATTTATTAGATATTCTTCTGGAAACCCCAGTCATTTTCTCTTCAAACCCCTTATTTATTTCTGTTAAGATAAATATGTTAGAAAAAGGAAGGGAACAATGTACTACATGGGCTATGATGTACCACATACTTTGCTATCTCCCTGCCCACACCTTCCATAATCACAACAGAAAACATAGAATGTGTCCCATTGTCCCAACTTCGTATATGAGCACACAAATAGTAAGCAATCTCTTTTCCATCCTATTTCCTGTATGGGAGGGGGTCAGGAATCAGTCCCATGTCACTAACTCCATAAATCCTCAAATATTTCAATGTATTGCCTTATCTAGAACCACAGAAACATGTAGGATTCCTTTTGTGTTTGTCCAGCTGATTTTCAGCCTACATTTTCAGGTTTATTTATCTCACAAATAAAGCATTCAGTTGTTGAACACTATAACATGATAGAAGCCTGTAAAAAATCAGAATCAAATAATACAACAATTCAGAATATCTTCCTTTATGCCACCGTAGCTTTTATGTTACAAGTGTTATGCCTTTAAATGTAAGAATGTACTAAATTTATTATTATAAAAAAATCAGAATCAAATAGATTACATTCCTTAAGAAAATAATGAAGGCAGCAATTGCAAACAGTACCATAGATGCAAGATTTTAAACTTTTTTTTCTCTTCTTATTTATTTTCTTAGAGGCAGGGTCTGGCTGTGTCACCCAGGCTGTAGTGCAGTGGGTGGTTCCTAGCTCACAACAGCCTCAACCTCCTGGGGTCAAGCCATCCTCCATCTCTGCCTCCTGAGTAGAAAGAACTACTGTCAGGCACTACCATTCTGGGTTATTTTTAAAAAATTTTTTGTAGAGACATGGCCTTCCTATGCCACCCAGGCTGGTCTCCAACTCCTAGACTCAAAATATCTTCCTGCCTATATCTCCCAAGGCAATGGGATTACAGCTGTAAGCCACCATTTCCAGCCTCAAAACATTTTCATAGCAGAGTTAACAGAACGTTTTCTTCTATGTTAATCTCTATATTCGGTAGGTAGAAGATTAATGTCCTTTACTCTTCCCATATCTGGCTTAGTATCCCTTTCTTACACAACCTATTGCCAAATGTTTGTTTTCAATTTAATATTTATATTTCATAGCACAGAATAGTGAAATGAGCAATGCAAAGTAGAGTTCCCATCTTATTTCCTAGCCCCTGCCAATCCAACCATAGATATTCTAAAGGGGTTCATGATCTTAGCCTTTTCCCTCTGTTGGATTCCAGGTTATGAACTAATGAGGGTTGGGTGTAAAAACTTTAAGGAATAGAGCAGAAAGTAGGACTACAAACTCTTGTGGTTCTACCTACCCTAGAACCACTATTTTCACAGGAACTCTTATCACAATGCTAGGCTCACTGATTTCTCATCTGAACATGCTTAGAAATAAATATGTTAGCCCTTACCCTGATTTTAATTTAAAAAAAATAAATCCTAGCTCTACAGAAGCAGCCACCAAATATTTCCTTACACAAGCAATCGCATCTACAGTTCTCATAATAGGTATTCTCTTCAATAACCTGTTCTCTGGGCAATGAACAATAATAAACACTATTAATCAATTTTCATCCTTAATAATGATAATGGCCCTAGTAATAAAACTAGGAAAGGCTCCTTTCACCTTTTAGTCCCAGAGGTAACTCAAGGAACCTCCCTAATGTCTGGTATACTTCTCACGTAACAAATACTAGACCCTATCTCAATTATGTTTCTAATTTCTCCAACAATAAACATGAACATCCTCCTATCTGTCACAATCCTATCTGTTATCGTGGGCAGTTGTGGAGGACTTAAACACAACTGTGAGAAATTCTAGCCTACTCCTCAATTACTCACATAGCTTCAATAATAGCAGTGTTAATTTATAATCCAAACATTAGTATTCTAAACCTGATTATTTACTTTAACAGTTAACGCATTTCTAGCACTCCACCTGAATATCAGCAGCACGACCCTGTCACTATCTCATGCCTGAAAGAAATTAACATGATTAACACCCAAAATCCCACAATTCTACTATCCCTAGCAGGTTAACCTCCATTAATAAGTTTTCGGCCTAAATGACTAATTATTCAAGAATTTACAAAAAAACAATAGTCTTACTGCTCCAACAATTATTGCTATTATAAGTCTACTCAACCTATGCTTTTATATATGCCTAATTTATTCCATCTCAGCGGCAATATTCCCCACATTGAATAACATGAAAATGACAGTTCAAGAAAACAATACCCATACTACTCCTCCCCCCACTTACCATTTTTTCATCCTCCTCTTACCCATCTCTCCATTAATACTAAATATGATTTAGAAATTTACGTTAAATAAGACCAAGAGCCTTCAAAGCCCTTAGTAAGTAAATTACACTTAATTTCTCTAACAAACCTAAGGACTGCAAGACTCTATTCTGCATCAATTGAACACAAAGCTAAGACCTTACTAGACTGGTAGAATTCAAACCCACCAAAATTTATTTAACAGCCAAACGCCTTAATCAACTGGCTTCAATCTACTTCTCCCATTGGGGGAAAAAAGGCGGGAGAAGCCCAGACAGGATTGAAGCTGCTCCTTTGATTTTGCAATTCAACATGAGAAATCACCTCAGGGCTGGTAAAACATGTGTCTTTAGATTTACAGTCTAATACTTATTCAGCCATTTTACAACCGCCACCCCCGCCCCCCCCCCAACCTCCCCGCCTGGCCCAACTTATGTTAATCAATCGTTGATTGTTTCCAACTAACCACAAAGATACCAGAACATGGTATCTACTATTTGGTGCATGAGTAGCGATAGTGGGCACTGCCTTAAGCCTTCTAATTCGAGCAGAATTAGGCCAACCAGGAACTCTGCTAGGAGACGATCAGATCCATAATGTTATTGCTACTGCCCAAGCATTCATTATAATATTCTCTATAGTTATACCAATTATAACTGGAGGCTTCGGCAACTGACTAGTCCCTCTGATAGTGCACCCGATATGGCATTTCCCCGGATAAATAATATAAGCTACCGACTTCTCCCACCCTCCTTCCTACTCCTACTTGCATCTGAAACAGCAGATGCTGGCGCTGGAACCGGCTGAACAGTTTATGCCCCTTTAGCAGGAAGCCTGACACATGCAGGGGCCTCTGTGGATCTTACTATCTTTTCTCTCCACTTGGCAGGTAGGTGTTTCTTCTACTCGAGGGGCCATTCACTTTATTACCACAATTATTAACATAAAACCCCCAGCCATATCCCAGTATCAAACACCCCTCTTCATCTAATGAGTTCTCATTACGGCAGTCCTTCCTCTCCTTTCTCTCCCAGTCCTAGCCACCAGCATGACCATACTATTAACTGACCGTAACCTTAACACTACTTTTTTTGACCCCGCTGGCAGGGGTGGCCCTCTCTTATATCAACATTTATTCTGATTCTTTGGTCACCCTGAAGTCTATATCCTTATCCTACCAGGCTTCAGGATAATCTCCCATATCATAACTTATTACTCTGGACAAAAAAGGAGCCCTTTGGGTATATGGGCATAGTATGAGCCATAATATCAATTAGCTTCCTAGAGTGTATTGTATGGGCCCATCACATATTTACAGTAGGAATAGACATAAACACACGAGCATGTTTCACCTCTGCCACTGTAATTATTGCTATCTGTATTGGCATTAAAGTGTTTAGCTGATTAGCTACACTGCACGGCGGTAACATCATATGATCACCCACAATACTCTGAGCCCTAGGATTCATTTTCTTTTTCACAGTAGGAGGTCTAACCAGCATTGTGCTAGCTAATTCATCACTAGATATTATCTTACATGATACATATTACTTTGTAGCCCATTTCCACTAGGTCCTATCAAAAGGAGCAATATTCGGCATCATAGGAGCCTTTGTCCACTGATTCTCCTTGTTTTCAGGTTACAGACTTAATCAAGCCTATGCTAAAATCAACTTCACCATTGTATTTATAGGTACAAATCTAACCTTTTTCCCACAGCACTTCCTTGGCCTATCTGGTATACCTCGACATTACTCCGATTATCCTGATGCGTACACCACGTGAAATATTCTCTCATCTGTAGGCTCATTTATTTCAATAACAGCAGTTATATTAACAATCTTTATAATCCGAGAAATCTTTGCTCCAAAAGTAAAAGTTCTAACAATTGAATAATCATCTAATTTAGAAAGAATTTACGGCTGTACACCACATGGATCACACATTCGAAGAACCAATCTACGTTAAACTCCAGACAAAAAAGGAAGGAATCACGCCTCCAAAAACTGGTTTCAAGCCAGTCCCATAACCTCTATGACTTTCTCCATAAGATATTAGTAAAATCATTACATAACTTTGTCAAAGTTAAATTATAGGTTAGATCTTGTATGCCTTAATGGCTCATCCAATTCTATTAGGCCTTCAAGATGCTACTTCCCCTATTATAGAAGAGCTACTTACTTTCCATGACCACGTTCTTATAATTATTTTCCTAATAGTTCCCTTGTCCTGTAACAGGATGAGTCAGAAGCATCGACAGACTCGCATCTTCAGAGCTGAGCTTCCCCGGAGACAGAGTTCCTGGCCCTTTTAAGGGCTTACAACTCTAAGGGGTTCCACGTGAAAGGGTTGTGATGGACTGAGAGCACATGTGGTTAGAGTTGGTGGGGGGGGGGTTAATCTTTTAACCTCAGGCCTGGTCATCAGTGGCACCAGCTGGTCTTGCCACTGACTTCATTCCTGTTTTCAACTTTTACTATCTCCTCCTCTTCAGAGACAGGAGACAGTAAGAGAAATGGCTTCTCTCCTCAGTCCTATTGTAGCAGGACGAGTCGCAGACAAAATTCCTCAGACACCGGATTAAAGAAGTAAGAGGTTTTTTTATTTGGCCGGGAGCATCAGCAGACTCGTGTCTTAAGAGCCGAGCTCCCCGAAAAAGAAATTCCTAGCCCTTTTAAGGGCTTACAACTCTAAGGGGTCTATGTGAAAAAGTCACAATAGATCAAGTAAGTGTGAGGAATGTGACTGGGGGCTACATACATCAGCTAACAGTACAAAAGGTTTTACAGTGCTTTCTCATACAATGTCTGGAATTCACAGATAACACCAGTAGTTTTGGTCAGGGGTTAATATTATTATTTCAACCACCAGGGCCAGGTGGTGGTGCCAAGGTCGTCTAGCTATTTATCTTCTGTTTCTTTCCAACATTTTGCTTTCTCCATTTTCTCCTGTCTTATAAACTAGGGAAAAGGGGAGGTTGGGGAGAAACTGGGAAGGACAATAGGAGAAGTGGTGATCTCATACCATATTTCCCCCCTTTGAGAATTTTCACTTTTTAGTGGGAGTTCTCACTCTCATCCTCACTTTCTGAGTCTCTTTGTGAGATAGAGCGATAGCGATTCATATAATACAAGTGTGCTGAAGTTTTCTGATGAACCACAGTAGCAACAAAACTCTTTATCATTTGAAAAAGCAAGGGTAACACACAGGGGAGCAGCAAGCAAGTTGCTATCACTAGCAATACACCTACAATGAGGGTTTTAAATCCTCCTATAGCTGGAAACCATTTTCCAAATAAAGACTCAGGATTAAACTCGTGCCAAACCTATACAGGCGCATGTGCCACCTTTGTCATGTCCCTGACTATGTTTTCAATCACCTGTCCTTGATCATCTATTTGTAGGCAGCAATTGGTTAAGTTAAATTTTCCACAAACTCCTCCTTCAGCTGCTAGCAAGTAGTCCAAGGCCAGTCTATTCTGATAGATAGCATTCCTCATTTGGGTTTCCTGCCAAGCTAAAACAGTCAAAGCTCTGCCAGTTTCATTAGTTGGGGGAAAAGTACCAGCTTGAGCTGTCTCCGATCCACGAGAGGGCGCGGAAGCCCAAGGGATCAAAGAACTGCCTGCAGAGTCTCAGGGACTGCGAGCTGTCTGTGCTGACGCCGCGCTCCGTGCGTGGTCCGGAGGACCGGGGCGCCCTGGACCACATGGTCAGGATGACCACCAGCCTCTAACAGCCCCGCCATGGCCCTCGCGTGCCAGATCGTGTGCCCAGAGAGCTCCCTGTGCGCGGGGAAGAGGCAGCTGGTGGTGCAGGAAATCCTGGCGGCTCAGGAAATTCTGGCCGAGCGGCGGGGGGTGGAGAGGTAGGCACAGAAGGCGGGTGAAGCGGAGGGTGCAGAGCAGCACAAGTGGCCCTGCCCAGCGGCAGCGGGCTCCCGGGAGGGCTCCCCAAGAGCCGGCCTCCCACCTGCCCCGCTGCCGGGGTCCTGGGGCTCTGCCTACCCCGCCTGGCCGAAGGCCAGCCTCCTGCCCCTGCAGCGCCTGCGGCAGAGCAGCTTGCGGCCGAGCTTGGTGGTGTCCCAGGTCCGCCTCAGCAAGGCGCCTGTGCCCAACTTCCAGCCCCAGAGGCCGGCGCGGAAGGGCAGCACCAAGGACAGTGGCCACCTGCGGATACCCAAGTGGCCTTACAAGGTGGCCAAGGAGGAGAAACCAGAGGCTGAGGAGGCCCAGAAGAAGCGCCAGGCCAAGGTGCAGAAGAAGCACCCGCCAACCTGGAAGAAGAGGATGTGAGAGTCCGCGGGTGCTTGACGCCAGGTTTGAGGACAGGGTTAGGCGGCGGGGCTGGGCACCATGGCCGCTCCCAGGACCACCAGGCCACGTGCGTTTCCACGCTGTCTTTCTAGGATGCTCCCAGGAAGGGGCTGGGGGAGCCACATGGATTCGCCTGACACCAGCCACCCTAGCCATCAGTACACGTAGCGGGCATGTTGCCTGAAAGGCTCCCTTTAGAGAACCTCAATTAAGATTTGTTTAAAAATCAATTTATGAGGCCGGGCACGGTGGCTCACGCCCTAATCCCAGCACTTTGGGAGGCCGAGGCTGGCGGATCACCTGAGGTTGGGAGTCTGAGAGTAGCCTGACCAACATGGAGAAACCCCGTCTCTACTAAAAATACAAAATTAGCCGAGCATGGTGGCACATGCCTGTAGTCCCTGCTACTCGGGAGGCTGAGACAGGAGAATCGCTTGAACCCAGAGGCAGAGGTGGCAGGGAGCCAAGATCACGCCATTGCACTCTGGCCAGGCAACAAGAGCCAAACTCTGTCTCAATTTAAAAAAACTCAATTTATTAAAGGGCATTTTCTGTGTAATTTTGTATTTTTAATTATTATCCAATTTGCCAAGTTTTACAAGTGATAGGGCCCCTTGTATCCAAGGCAGTTTTAATACACTTGCCTGAAGATGTTTTATTTAAAGTACTGTTTCTAGCAATAAATATTTATGATATCTGTAGGAGTTTACACAGAAATCATGGGATTCTCTCCTTTTTGGCTGTTTGCTTTGGTCTTTTCTTCTCATTGTGGGTGCACGTGCACACTGGATGTTTTTATTAGTTAGATTAAGTGATGCCAGATATTTCTATTTGATGGAGGGATTGACTCATTCAGCCACATGATCAAGTGAGAAAGAGATATCATATTTTATTGTATCTATTTATAAAGTATTATCCATACAGTCATATATTGGGGACAAACATTTATCATCAAATTATTAAACAATGCAGAGATAAGCATGTATGTATTGCTAGAATTAAACTCATTTTAATCAAGGAGTTTTAGATAAACTGGATACAAAAATCTTTAACATATTAAAAATAGATATGAGGAAAACGTGTCATTTGATAAAATGGGGAAATGTAATTAATGATTACCAGAAACACAAAATTAAGCCATATATGCTCTTAAGTAAATCGAATCCAGACATCCTTAAAATGTAAAAACAGGTTGCAACATGTGTAAGGAGCCCAGAATGATGCAAATTAAGGGAATGGGAGGAGGTGATGTTTAGAACAAGCAAAGAGAATGCAATGGGAAGCAAACTTATTTTAGGCAAATTCTCCTGGAGTGGACCAGGCAGCCCTCTCTTCCAGACTCAGTTCCAAAGAGTCCCTTATGTGGGTATTTCTTTTATTTTTCCTTTGAGGACTGCACTTGGTGTTTAGTTCAACCTCATGCAGACCTCATGCAATTTCCAAGACTTGGGGCCTTGGCGTTGTGGAACCTTCCTGCCACATGTACATAATTCACAGCATTACCAAGTCACCACGAGCTCCACGCTCACCTCTGTCAGCCCAGGACCCAGCCAGGCAGTGTCACATGGTCTCCCAGGCATGGCTTTCCAAGCTGGCTATCCCTGCTGCGGAAGTTCTGAAGGCACTGGCCCAGGGAGCTGAGCTTGGGCCTGTCCTAAAGCTCCACAGGTGACTGCATTGCAGGCCACGTGGAAAGCTGCAGGTCTAACACAGGGATTTTGAGAGGCCTCAGTCGCCTTTAAGTGGCACTTCCAGGACACCCATCCTAAGCTCTCACAAATGGCTCCACCTTCCCAAGGATGTCCTATTGTCATTGGAACAGCCAGTGTCAGGCAGCTTCTGCTCGGGCTGATGTAGCCTCTGACCCTTGGTGGGTTGCCAGACATTCCTTCCTGTTTCCGCCATGGGAAGTTAGCACTGGGAATGGTATGGAGCCCCCACGTCTACCCTAAGCCTTGGGTGTCTGCTGCTTCCAGGTCAAAAATGGACATTTCTGGTCCTGACCAGACACTACCACATTGTAACCGATGCTCTACACACTCCAGGGATGTGTAGAACAGCAATGGCAGGACAGCAAACAGTTGGCGATTTCCCCAGGTCCCACAGTGTTCCAGAGTGGGCATGTTGGGTCCCTGTTCCCAATGTGTTCCAGCCTTACCCAGGTGCACAGGGTACCCTGGGACCAACACAGGGCTTGTCAAGTAATGCTCCTGGTGTCCACAAAACAGCTCCAGAGATACCTGCATTTTGAAAAGCCTGCCAATACTACTTAGCAAAAGAAAGAAAAACTATTGACAAAGATGCCAACATGGACAGATCTCAAAATAATCATGCTGACAGCAAAAAGCAAGATGAATGGTTGTCTAGGGATTGGATGAAGTGGGAAGGAAGAGTTGGGAGGGTGAGAATATACAGAGATGAGAGGAAGCTTTTTTGAGTTAATGGGTGTGTTCACTATTTTGATTGTAGAGATCATTTCACATATGTAAAACTTCCAATTTTATGTTTTAAATAACACAAAAACTCATTTTTTTAAAGAAGAAATGTATGATATAAAGAAGGATACAATCCATCGGTAACTCAGCAAACCTAAGTTGTCATTTGTTAAAAGCAGCATTGCTTTAGGTATGAGGATCAGCATTTCTGAACTCTCATAAAGGAAGAAGAAGAGTATGAACTGAGTGTTTACTCCCCATGCCGACATCTCATGAAAATGTAAAACTAAAATAATACAAGAGCAAATGTTTTTAAATTCCTAGCAGCAGTAATCCAAAATGATATAAGTGCACTGAATTTTAGTTTAATATTATTGTGAACATGGTTGCCTGTATTCCTTCTAAAAGGGCAAGGAATATCTTTGCAAAATTGGTGGACTGATAGACTCATCCCTTACCTTTTGCTGGATAGCCTGGAGTGAGTGGGTCACCAGCACCATTCAAATTTAACACATTTCCTCTCTGGGCTGCAGTTCCAGGAAGATTCCATCCTTTGGGATATGGCTGTACCTCAGGAGCAAAGTAGTCAGCTGGATCTGAGTACAAGATGATTCCTATGGCCACTGCTAACATGGCATTTTTAACCTGCAGGGGCAGTGTGCAATTCATAATGCAGATATGGCAAATGGTTGGCTTATTCATATAAGAAACACATTAATTTAATAATGGAAGGATATTTAGACACTGCCTTTTACCATACAATTACACATTCAGTTCTCTTGGCTTTGAACACAATTTCTCTCCTGTTAGACCTAACAGACTTCCATTATTCCACGGAATTCTAAATGAGTTATCATTTCTTCTGTGAAACATTCCTATTACAACCTGCAACTGTAGAATTAATGTCCCTTCTTTGTAGTTCTATATTTTCTATATTATAGGATAGCTCTTAATGTATTAACATATCTTTTAAATGTCTATCTCTCCTATAAGGCTGAGGGTGTTTTTGAAAACATGAACCATGTCTTCTTAATTTTAAACTACTGCCCTGTGAAATCTTGCACATCATAGAGTAAGCATCCTACAAACATTTAAGGAACTAAACTGATTTAAAATTGTATGCAGAGCAGTCATATTTGTGAAAAACAGCACAGGGTTTTTGTAAACATCTTTCTAAAAATCCAAACTGGCCAAGAATAGGAAAATATACCCTGTGAGATACTAAATTCTTCTTCACCAAAAGTATTGCAGCAGAAGATGGATAACAGTCTTGATTCATAAAAAAGCATTCCAATATTTAGAGAACACCCTGTTATATCACTAAGAGTACAATCTGTCACAACTTTTTGAAGGAAAATTGATGATGTTTATCAAAATTTTGAAAGAATATACACTATTATTTAGCCATTTAATTTCTATGAATCTATACTACAATAATCTTCACACAAATTTCTGAAGCATATATGGACAAAGATGTTCACAATGAAATTATTTGTAATAGTAACAAATTCAAGATAAGACAAACATCGTCAGTAGTAGAATGGTTAAATAAATGGCTTGTCAATTCTGTGAAATACGATGCCATCATTTAAAACAGTGAGGTAATTAATAAGCAGTTATATAGAAATTACTAATTACCAGCCACTATCCTAAGTGCTTTCAAAGAAAGTCATTTAATAAGGACTCTGTGAGATTGGTGCCCTCGGCATTCGCATTTTATATATGAGGAAACTTTGCAACAGAGAAGTTAAGTAACATGCTCACAGTAAAATATCTAGAAAGAATAGGAGCCAGACTAGACCAGAACCCAAGTGATAATGGATCTAGGTTTCTATACTCTTAACCAATGTATTACATAACTCTCAACATGTGGACATGAAGAATATGAGTCATGGCTGAATGAAAAAAAATAAAGTCTTATAGAATGTAAAAGTAAATAAATAAATATATGTAAAATGGGCATATAGGGACAGATATATTTATATTTCACAGAATTAGGTTTGAAAAAAGCTAATAAGATTGATTATATCTGAATAATGAAGTGGGTAATGCAGAGGAGCTTTTCATTTTTTACTTTATATAAATTTCCTTCAATTAAATTTCTAAAAGCAAATATTACTTTTGTAATAAAAATGATTAGAAATAATTTTCTTGTCCAGGTATGTGAGAAAACATAGAAACATGAGTTTCTGTGTACCCATGGCAAATAGGAAAAAAAAAAAAGAAAAGAAATGTTTGAAAGCAATTTGGAAACAGAGAAGCAAGTTGGTCATTTACATTTACAGAATATATATATCCTCTCATTCTCTGTAGAAAAATAAATAATACTGTACTTTATTTCCTCTGAAGATTTTTCTATATCTTGCAATAACAATCTTCCCAGTACAGTGGATGCCCATCTCTCTTTCTAGTTTGAAAAAGTCTTCAGTGCGAGCATAGTTCACATATACAAGATCTCCCTATAGGGAAAAGAAAATATATATAATACTGCTAAAATTAAAGAAAAAAAAACAAAAATAAGTTTGCTTCACAATACTGCATCATCAAAAGTGTTTCTTTATTTGGGGAATAATAAACAGACCCACGGTAATTATGCAGAAGTCATTAGAGAATCTTTTAAAATCCTGAAAGGGTTTAAAAAAGGATAATGTATAAAAGTTATTTATTTGTTTATTATTTTGGAGACGGAATTTCACTGTCGTCCAGGCTGGAGTACAGTAGCACTCCCTCGGCTGACTGCAACCTCCTCCACCTTCTGAGTTCAAGTGATTCTGCCTCAGCCGCCTGAGTAGCTGTGATTACAGACATGCGCCACCACGCCCACATAATTTTTGTATTTTTTAACAGTAGAGATGGGATTTCACCATGTTGGCCATTCTGGTCTTGAACTCCTGACCTCCAAAGATCTGCCCGCCTCAACCTCCAGAAGTGAAGTGCTGGGATTACAGGTGTGAGCCACCGCACCCAGCCAGACATATCTAAACAGTATGTCCTGTGTTGAAGAAATTATCAGTGTATAAAAAGCCACAGGGAATAGAGTAAATAAATGTCATTTTAAAGATCCTAACTATATTTATTTAATTTCCAACCATTGCATTAATTTAAGAACCTCTATGGTATGATCTGTAAAATCCTATCTATGAATCCATAAAATATTCAAATTATGAAAAATGGAAAGCAGCTTGTAAAAACACCTACTGCTGGGCAGAAGCAGTGGCTCATGTCTGTAATCCCAGCACTTTGGGAGGCCGAGGCAGGCAGATCATCTGAGGTCGGGAGTTCGAGACTAGCCTGACCAACATAGGGAAACCCCTGTCTCCACTTAAAAAAAATACAAAATTAGAAGGACGTGGCGGCATGCACCTGTGGTCCTAGCTAAGTGGGAGGCTGAGGCAAGAGAATTGCTTGAACCTGGGAGGTGAAGGTTGCAGTGAGCCGAGACCGTACCACTGCACTCCAGCCTGGGTGACAACAGCAAAACTGTCTCAAAAAAACAAAACAAAACAAATATAAAAACAAACTAACAAAAAAACACCTACTGCCTCACTGAAAGGCATGTTCAGCAGTTTGTTATTTCAGAGAGTGGCAACTCCTTCAGCAGGGTCAGTTTTTAATGTATTTGTTTTGTTTCTTTTTTCTCTGTCTGGTGTTCTCTTCTATTTTATTTTATTATAATTTTTTTTAATTTGAGGGATGAGGTTTTCATAGTACTGAATATCAATGAACCCGCATGAATGATTCACCTAATTTCCTTGGTTTTAGTCTTCTATACAGGTTTTACATAGCAAAAGAACCATTTAAAGACTTGGATTACAAATGTATTTTATTTTACCTCTGGCATGCCTTGGGCTGAGAAAGCATTATATGGTGGCACAATATCTGTAACATTCTCATAGCCATCTGGTGGTGGTTCGAGGTATGATGTTTTGAAAATCTAGCAAGAATTAAAATATGTCAAGTTAGAGAGAAAAATTCCAGATTATTATTAAGATATAATTCATTTTGCCGTCAAGTATATACTTCAGATTAAGCATCCTGGAACTAGGTTATATAATTAAATAGATAAATTACACTGACAACAATGAGAAAGAGCCTTATCATTATTACTGTCTTCCTAATAATAGAAACTTTTATAAATGCATGCAATCTCAGGTAACCAAAAGTTTCCTTATAAAGTGTAAGAGCAGAGCTTCAAAGGTGGCAATTTGGTGATCCTCTTTTTTTGACTATGCCTATTCAGCTTCCTTGGTGGGCTCCTTTTCTTTCATCTTTATTTAAATAATATTTCCCCATGTTTCATCCCCAGCCCATTGCTTGCCTCTGTACTCCCTCACTGCGAGACTTCATTAAGTATCAGAATTTTACTAATAGCTAATATGCTTATGATACTTACATTTTCAGATTCATATATTTAAATGTTTGGTGGTTATTTCATCCTGGATGTCCAAACTCAACATGTTAAAATTCAAATTTATCATCTCTCACCCTGGGCCTGCTTTTGATCTGCATTTCCTACCTCTATTAATAGCTTCAGTCATTAGCCACTCACACCAGACAGTCTCGGAGTCATCCTCAACTCTATCTTCCCCTCCTTCCCCAAGTCAATCACTAATCATGTCCTGCTAATACATTTCCTTACTATTTCTGAAATCCATCCCTCTTCCTCATTCCTACTAACATCCTAAAACTTTATTATCTTTTACCTGGACTATTGTCTTAAGACAACAACTTTAACCCATTGCTTAGCCTAGGTGTAATCTACAGAAGACCTTGTCTATCTAAAATGCCCCTCTAGCCACATCCTTCCCCTGCTCAGGACTTGTCATTGGCGCCCATGAACTGAAGTTGAAGTTTAAGCTTCTTAGGACAGCATATACGCCCTTCTATGATCTGTTCCCAGGACATATTTACCGGTTTATCTCATATCATGGCCTATTTTGTATTTTACACTTTTGAAATACAGAAAATCATTACATTCTCCCAATAATACTAAGCTAATATATGCCTCCAATCCTTTGCCAATATTTTGTCTTTTGTTGAGAATTCTCTTATCCTATTTTGTCACATGGTTATCTCCTTATGTCCTTTCATGACTCACATGTCAAGACTTCAGGAAACATTGTCTAACTCCCAGGCTGGGCTGAGTGACCCTTTTCTCTGTAAATAATGATCTCTAATCATAATCTTCATAGCACTTACCATACTAATTTGAAGTCTGAAGTATTCCATTGTCTGCCTCAACTTACTTAGGCAAAGGAACAATGTCCTAGTCTCATTCTGGCCTCAGGACTTAACACCATGTTGAACACATAGTGGATACTGAATAATTCACTATTAACAAATTTCTACTTTTACTTGACCCTACATTACAATCCACATAAAACGGTTGGATTGCAAAATATAAAAGGTACCAACAATTTCACATACCACAGTTTCATGTTCATCCACAATCGATATATAGCTGGCATTTGTCTCATTGGGGTAAGATAAGAGGACATCATAATGAACCAACTTGGGTGAATCTAGTCCAAATTTCTTCCACTGGGTTTGAATTTTCTTGGCAAGCAAGAAATTTTGTTCTGTTCCTGCCAGATGAGGAAGCTTTGTAAAAGAACTAAAATGAAAATAAAATATAAGAGGGTGTTAAAGACTATGCTCAGACGATGTGCCTAAAAACTATTCTAAATGCACTACTTATGCTTTGGGCATTAAGTTGTCATTCCTATATGATAGATAAAAGAAACACAGCTAATGCTACCAGTTTCTAGATAGGCCAATTTTTAAGTTATTTGTGTACAACTGCAGTTTTCATATTATGCTTCCTCAGAAAATAACACATTCCATGGTAGACACAATCAGCAAAGACTCAGATATGAGAAGACAGCCTGGAAGAATGTCATACTTCTCTACCAATAATGTTCCTTTTTGCTGCTTGTCAGAGAACAGAGACATTTTGGAAAAAAAATAGATCTTAATATCTCGCAGGGACCAACTTGGGAACTTCCACGTTTAACTTATGTATTTCTACTGTTGATTGTAGCAGGTATGCAGTTGTTTATTTATCTCACTGATGTCAAAGTCCATGCATTTTAATTTTTCATATCCCCTAGTGCTTAGTTCTTGTCTTTTACCCAAAAAGTGCAGGCTTGCTGAATTTAATTTGGGCAGTGTTCTCTTGGTTCTGGATGTAAATGGGTTGTAACATTTAAGTGACCTCACAAACATAGTTCTTAGTGAGATTTATTTTACTTGGGTTGAATAATATTTTTAAAGTCCCTGGCCAGGCATGGTGGCTCACACCTGTAATCCCAGCACTTTGGAAGGCCGAGGAGGGTGGATCAACTGAGTTCAGGAGTTTGAGACCAGCCCGGCCAACATGGTGAAACCCTGTCTCTACCAAAAATACAAAAAAATTAGCCAGGCATCATGGCAAGCGCTTGTAATCCAAGCTAGTTGGGAGACTGAGGCAGGAGAATTGCTTGAATCTGGGAGGTGGAGGTTGCTGTGAGCCGAGATCATGCCAATGCACTCCAGCCTGGGTGACGGAGTGAGACTACGTCACAAAAAAAAAAAAAAAAAAAAAAATTAAAGTCACCCATCATCAGTAGAACAAAAATAAACCCTTTTAAAATTTTTTTTGTTAACCAGACAACAGCCACAAAATATACAGCAGTAAAAGGAAATTAACATGTATTGAAAACCTGTTGTATGACAAGCACTCTACATTCACTTTCACATGTGTTTTCTCATTTAATCATCACAATCCTTCTTCCATCATCCCCATTTGGCAAATGAGGACACTGACAGAGTGGCTGAATAATCTACTCATAATTTTACAGCTAACAAATGCTGGAACTGGAATCCAAAATTGTAGTTATCTGATCCTGAGAAATAATGATGTTTCTAAATAATTCATCTGCTGTTATTACCCATGTGCTTAAAATTCTTCTACAACTCACTGTACCCTGCATTAGAAAGTTCACACCCCAACAAGGCATCTAAAGCACTTTTAGGTTAGATTCTCTCTTCTGTCTTTTCAGATTAATTCCACATCACTCTCTTATAAACTCCTCTACTCTCTGTCACTGAGTATACTTATTTTTCTCATAAAATGATTATGATCTTTACTATCTTTTAGCCTTTGCACAATGTCTTATCTCAGCCAAAAATATTGTCCCATCTACCTGAATCTTCCTCTATCACCACTTCTAATCACTCTCTTTTCTCATCTGCAAACTATAATCATCCATAAGGACTCTTCAAGCATCATCTTCTCTGAGAAGGTGTCCTTCTCTATATCAGAAAATGAAAACTGCAGGTATCAGACGTTTAATTTCTTACCATATTTATTTTTTAAAAGTACAAATGCGTTCAGACAGAAGTTGTTTTATATGTATAGGAATAAAAAGGCAAAACGACTAGAGATATTTAATTTCTACTTTATACAATTCATTATTTTTGTTTCTACATAGAGCAGATATGATTCTTGCAATTAGAAAAAAATATATGTATTTCCTTAAATTAGGAGGGGGAGGATTAGCCATGAACTTTTTGCCTCCCATCTTTTCAAGAACCCCCTGAAATGAAATAGAGAAGTACAGAAAAAGAGTAGGAAGGTATAACATCCTTTATTTTATATCAGGGTTTCTCCGTATGGTCTCAAGATGGGCATTACAGCTCCAGGCATACATATTCACCCAGTAACTTCAGGAGAAACAAGTACAAACTGGAACAACTATTCCTTCTTTTGTGTTTAACAAAGGAACACTTTTGTAGAAGATCTTAGCTAAGTTTTTCTCCCATCTCATTAGGCAAAATAGGGTCATTTACCCCTTCTCAAATCAATCATTGCCAGAGGGAGGATAATGATTGGCTTATGGACTAATCAAGAGATTCCTGGGCTGGGAGGAAGGTAACCTTTACTGAACACACACCCTCCTGAGTGAGAGGGAGAACACTCACAGTTGAGGCTCTGTTAATAAGAAAGTGGCTGGGAGAAATACAATTGTTCCCACATTTAAGCCCTTTAACTCAATCTTCAAGCCCTCCTTTGCCTTCTAAACTCTTCTGCTGTGTTCATTTACCCTTTAGCTCTGCAATCAACAATTCGCTTATCTCTTCAGCACCTTCTCTGAATGTTTCCTTGACCTCCTTGTGTTTCTTTTCTGTTTTTTTTTTTGTTTTTTTGATGGAGTTTTGCTCTTGTTGCCCAGGCTGGAGTTCAGTGGTACAATCTTGGCTTACTGCAACCTCCGCCTCCCAGGTTCAAGCGATTCTCCTGCCTCAGCCTCCCGAGTAGCTGGGATTACAGGTGCATGCCACAATGCCCAGATAATTTTTTGTATTTTTAGTAGAGGTGGGGTTTCATTACGTTGGACAGGCTGGTTTTGAATTCCTGACCTCAGGTGATCCACTGTCCTTGGCCTCCCAAAGTGCAGGGATTACAGGCGTGAGCCAACGTGCCCAGCCAACCTCCTTGTCTTAACTGGTTTCCTCTGAGGACCCTGCTCAGCTGCAGGCTGTTTTGTTTTCCATGACCCCATATATCTCATGGCTAAAGTTCAGCTAGGAGGCCTTACTCTCCACTGGCTGTTTCAAATATATCTCTTTTTTCTTCTTTCCAAACTAACAGCTTTTTTGAAGCTTACAACAAAAGTCACCACCTACTACACCTTCTAGGTATGTACTGTCATCTACAAAACTTTGAGTCATGCCTCTTCATTCATTAAAGTTGGGGGCCCCTAATATGGTGTATTTCCCTCTATCACTGTTCTTGTCATCATTCTTGGTGTGTAATATTTGTATGTGGTTGGATGCAAAAGAAAGGAAAAAACACCAACAAGATATTTAATCATCACGAAAACCATTCAAAGATTGTTTATCAACTTATGCATATTATACACTAAAGCATAATACTAATAATATAAATAGAAAATGTTAATGTTTAATCAAGAGCATCACCATATTTTAGTTCTGATACCTCACGTCATTTTCTAGGAGATTTCTTCTGGACACTTGATGATACAGTGCAAATAGTTCAATAGTGTTAACATCTTACCTGGCCTTTTAAGTTAAGCAAATTTAAATGTAAGCACTCTGTCTCACTTGATAAGACATTCATGGCTGGGCATGGTGGCTCATGCCTGTAATCCCAGCATTTGGGAGGCCGAGGTGGGTGGATCACCTGAGACCAGCCTGGTCAACATTGCAAACCCCATCTCTACTAAAAGTACAAAAACTAGCCAGGTGTGGTGGTGGGAGCCTGTAATCACAGCTACTCAGGAGGCTGAGGCAGGAGAATTGCTTCAACCTGGGAGGTGGAGGTTGCAGTGAGCTGAGATTGTGTGCCACTGCACTCCAGTCTAGGCAACAGGGCAAGACTGTCAAAAAAGAAGAAGAAGAAGAAAAAAAAAACCTCTGCCATTCTACTCCATTGCATGAGCTATATATAGACTGAGTCTCTCTTCAAGTGATGTTCATTCCTACTCCTTCTTTTCCTGTATCATCAAAAAAGCACCTCGCAACAGACATTTTGAACTAACCTCTTGATATCTGATGTGCCTTGATAATACATAAGCTGAAATTTAATAAGAACATTATAGCTGATTTATTCCTCATTACAATAGCTCACTCGAGTTCATCCATAGACAATAACATGGAACCTTGTGATCTCAACAGCACAGATGGGTAGAAAATAGATATACTACTCAACTTATGGTGAGCTTGTGTCCCTATAAACCCATTGAAAGTCAAAAATATTACTAAATTGAAAATGCATTTAATATCCTGATAAATCCATCATAAAGTTGAAAAATTCTAAATCAAACCATCATAAGTCAGGGATTGTTAACTGTAGTGTGTATGTACTTCACTCGGCATATCTGTCTGTAGGGTTTAACTGGAGTATCAGAAGAAAAGAAGAGAAAGAATGGTGCAGAAAGATATTTTAAGAAATAGTAAACAAGACCTTTCTAAATAAATGGAAGACATAAATTTCCATTGTGAAGAGGTTCAGAGAGCCTAAACAGGCTAAATTTAAAGAAAACTATGCCCAGACACATAGTAAAACTGCCAAAAATCAAAGACAAAAATGATACATGTTACATGATTTAATGACTGTAAACTTCTCATCAGATAACATAGCAGCTAGAAGACAGTGAAACATTTAAAGTTCTAAAAACTTCATGTGTATTAGCGGAGTCAACCCAGAATTCTATATCCAGGAAAAATATGTTTGGAGAATAAAGTTGAAGTAAAGAATTTTATGGATGAAGAAAAACTAAGAATTTGTCACCATCAGACTCCACATTACAGGAAATACTTAAGGAAGTTATTCAGACTCAACAGAAATAGCACAGGGCAACCTAAATCTTCAGAAACCAATGAAAAGCATCAAAAATGATAAATATCTAAGAAACATGAAATACTAATTTTAACTTTAACTGGTTTACAATACATATACACGTTCAAAGAAAAAATATAACATTAATATAGCATTATTTTTTGAGGTTTATATTTCATGTATGTATGATACATATGACAGCTACTTTATAAAGGATGGTGGGGGAGAGAGTAAATGGATATACAGAAATGTGAGTTTCTCCATTACATATTAAGTGACACAGTAGTAAATTTAAGAATACAGTGAAACATTATAGATGTATTATATAAGTTTTAGAGTATCCACTAAAAAGTATAGCCAAAGAGGTATAGCCAAAAGATAAATTGAAACAAAATAAAATTTCGTATATTTTCCCCACTATCAGAAAGTCAGAAAATGAGTAAAGGTACAGAAAGAAAACAGAAAACAAACCATAAAGTGGCAGACTTAAGTTTAATTATATCAATCAATAACTATATTATATGTTAATGGACTAAATACCCACAAGGCAGAGGTTACCAGAGTGGATAAAAAAGCAAATATCTATTATATGCAGCCCACAGAAGGCATACTTAAATTAAGATTACAAAAATGAATAAAACAGCAAATGACAACTGTGTTCTCTCTATAGAGGGTACATTTTATTTCTAATGAAAGTGATAGTTAAAAGTAAGTAGATGGAAGAAGACATCCTATATAAACATAAGTATTAGAAGGCTGACATGTCTCCATTCATATGAAATAAAATAGACTTAAAAAGATTATTACTAAAGATAACTAAGCACATTTCATAAAAATAAAAGGTCATTCTGTTTTGAAGACATAACATCCATGTGTATATGCCTAATGAATGAGCCTCAGAATATATAGAGCAAAAACTGACCAAATTAATGGGACAAATAGACAATTTCGCATTCGTGGAGAAAACTATAACGTAGCTCTGGATTAAATTTGACCTCCTCCCAAATTAGTAAAGAAATAAAGGAATTACCCTACCTACCAGCTAAAAAAGAAAAATCATATGATCACATTAATTGATCCAGAAAAAGCACTTGACAAAATACAACACCCATTCATGATAAAAACCCTCAGCAGTCTTGGAATAGAGGGGAGCTTTCTTAACTTGACAAAGAGCATCAACAGAATACCGACAGCTACATCATACTTAACGGTGAAACTAAATCTTTCTCCTTAAGATTAGTAAAAAGAAATGAATGTCCATTCTTACTATTCTTATTCAACAGAGTAATGGAGGTTCCAGTCAGCACAAGGAGGCAATTATTCTTAAAAAAGTAAAAGACATACAGATTAGAAAGAAAAAAGAAATGAAACGTTCTCTTTTTGAAGATGACGTTATTGTCTACATAGAAAATTTCAATGAATCTACAAGAAACCAACCAAACCAAACAAAGAAACCAAACTCCTTCCCACCTTCCAGCCAAGTCTAGTGGCTCACATTTGTCATCCCAGAACTCTGGGAGGCCTAGGTGGGAGGATCGCTTAATACCAGGAGTTTGAAACCAACCTGGGAAATATGGCAAGACTCTGTCTCAGAACAGTCCCCCAAAACCAAAACAAACAAACAAACAAAACTTTCTTAGAGTTCAGCAAGGCCACAGGATGCAACATCAATACACAAACACAACAGTATTTCTATATGCTAACAACACTTTATGTGGAAATTGAAATTAAAACACAATATAATTTGCATTTGCTCCAAAGAAAATGAAAGATGCAAATCTAACAAAGCATATAAAGCATCTGCTTCATGCAAATTACAAAATGCTGATAAAAGAAAGATGATCTACAATTGGAAACACACCATGTTCATGTAATAGAAGACTGGACACAGCAAACATGTCAAGAATTCCCAAATAGCTCTATAGCATTACTGTAATTCCTAGCAAAGCTCCACAAATAGTTTTTTAGACAAATATGCGTTTATTATATATTTTAAATGAAAAGGTAAGGGATACAGTATAGCTACAATAATAGTTTAAAAGAATAAGGTAAGAGAAAACATTCTATATTTTGTTAAAATCTGCTGTATCACTTTAATAATCAGGACAGTACGGTACTGGATAAATAGGGCAGAATATAAAACCCAGAAGCAGAATAAGACTCTGTCTCTACAAAAGAGAGAATCTAGAAATAGACTCACACAAATACACCCAACCAATTTTTAACAAAGGTGCAAAAGCAATTAAATGAAAGAAGGATAACATTTTAATAAATGGTGATAGAGCAATTGGACATTCTCAAGCAAAAGAACAAACTCAACCTAAACCTTACATCTTTATGCACAAAATAACTCAAAATAGGTCAGAAACTTTAACGTAAAAGGTAAATTATAAACCTTTGGGGGAAAAAAGAAGACAAAATTGGTCAAAGTCCAGATCAGAGAGTTCTTAGATATGAACCCAAAAGCATGATCCAAAAAGAGAAAAATTGATAAATTACACCTCATCAAAATAAGGTTTTAACTTCTGATCTGCAAATGAGGGTGGGCAAATAGACAAATTACAGACTGGAAAAAAATATTTGTTCACTGCATTTCCAACAAAAGACTTATATCTAGAATAGAACTGACCCTTGAAACATAGGTTTGAACAGCATGGGTCCACTTATATATGAATTTTTTTCAATAAATATATTGGAAAATTTTTTTGAGATTTGCAGCAATTTAAAAAAAAAACTCATAAATGAACCACATAGCCTAGAAATATAAAAAAAGAACAGGTTTGTCATGAATGCATGAATTACATGTAAAAGTATTTTACCATTTACTGTTTTAAAATAACATGAATCTATTATAAAAAGTTAAAATGTATCAAAATATATGCATACACTTACAGACTACATGGTGCCATTTGCAGTCTAGAGAACTGTAAACAAACATAAAAATACAATATAAAGTCATAATTATGTAAAATTAACTGTAATACATTGTGTACCGCAGGAATACATTTGTAGCAACAGCTTATTGCTCTTGCAGTGAGCTTGTGCGATGACTATCTGCTTAAACCACTGTATGATATTAACCATATCCCTAATCATCACTACGTGAACAGTTTGTTTCTCCAGTAAATTGCTTATGGCAGTTTAAAAAATGATCTCCCACGGTTCTCTTGTAGTTCTCACCATGTTTAGTATAATACTGTAAACCTTGAATAACACCATGGAATCCATACGAAGTGCCACTAATGATACATCATAAGAAAAAGATGAATTGCTTGGTATACCATAGACTGAGGTGTGCAGCTGTGATTGCCCTCCATTTTCAAGATAAATCCAGCATAAGGACTACTGTTAAAAAAAAAAAAAAAAGGAAAAATTTATGAAGCTGTCATGGCAGCTATGCCAAAAAGTGTGAAAACCTTCTTCTTTTGCAAATTACCTTTTTTTCTTGTATTGAAAATGTAGCTTTTATGTGGGTGTAGGATTGCTATAAGAAAGGCATATCTATAGACTCTAATTAATGTGATTTGAGAAAAAGCAAAGTCATTCTATGATAATTTAAAGCAAAAGGAAGGTAAAGGTGGAGAATAGTATGCCTGCAAAAGATGGTTTGATAAATTTAGAAAGAAGTTTAACTTTTAACCTGTCAAGATAACAAGAGGAGCAGCTTCTGCTCACCAAGAGGCAGTGGACAAGTCTTCAGATGACATTAAGAAAATTACTGAGGAGAAAGGGGATATCTGCCTGAAAAGGTTTTTCAATGCAAATGAAAATGCCCTATCCTGGGGGCGGAGGGGGATGCTACAAAGGATATTTAAGAGTAAGGAAGAGATGTAAGCACTGAGATTTAAGGCAGGAAGGGATAGGCAAATTCTACAGTTTTGTGCAAATGCACTTGGGTTTACGATAAGGGCTGCCCTTATCTATGAAGCTGCTAACCCCCAAGCCTTGAAGGGAAAAGATAAACAGCAGCTTTCAGTCTTTTGGTTGTACAACAAGAAGGCCTGGACAACAGAAACCAATGTTCTAGATTGATTCCACACACACTTTATTCCTGCAGTCATGAAATACCTTGCCAGGAAGGGATTGCCTTTTCAAATTCTTTTGGTATTGGAAGACACGTCTGGCTACCCAGAAACCCTGAGAGCAAGTAGTCTACTTGCCCCCAAACACATCTCTCTAATTTGCCCCCTAGATCAAGGGGTCATAATAACAATTTTAAGGCTCACTGCACTCTATGGAAAGGATTGTCAATACTACGGAAGAGAACCCTGACAGAACTTAATGAAATTCTGAAAAAAATTACACCACTGAAGATGCCATCATTGTTATAGAAAATGCTGTGAAAGCCATCAAGCCCAACACAACAAATTCCTGCTAAAGAAAACTGTGTGCAGATGCGGACATGACTTCACAGGATTGATGACAGAGCCAAACAAGGTAATCATGAAAGAGATTGTGAATATGGCAAAAAAAAAAAAAAAAAAAAGCTTGAGGGATGAAGGGTTTCATGATAGTAATCTTGGAAAAATTCAAAAGGTAGTAGACACCAGAAAAATTAACAGAAGATGATTTGATGGAGATGAATACTTCTAAACCAGTACCAGATGATGAGGAAGAAGACAGAAGAAGCAATGCCAGAAAACAAGATGATACTAGACAATCTGGCAGAACGGTTTCCATTATTCAAGACTGCTTTTGACTTCTTTTACAACACGGTCCATTCTATGATACAGGCACAAAACTAAAGCAAATGATGGAAGAAGAACTGGTAGTGTACAAAAATATTTTTAGAGAAAAGAAAAGGTAAAAAACAGGCATGATGTCTATGAATTGAACAGAAAGTGACTGCCTTTCCTGACTCCCCTTCTCTACCTTCTCTGCCTCTGCCATCCTTGAGACAGTAAGACCAACCGCTCCTCTTCCTCCTTCTCCTCAGCCCACTCAATGTGAATACTGGATGAAGGCCTTTATGAAAATCTACATTCACTTAATGAATAGTAAATGCTTTTCTCTTATGATTTTTTAAAAATCATTTTCTTTTCTCTAGCTTATTTTATTGTAAAAATACAGCACATAATACATATACAAAATACATGTTAATTGTCTATGTTATTGCTAAGGTCACTAGTAGGCTATTAATAGTTACGCTTTGGGGGAGTTAAAATTTATGTGTGGGTTTTTGACTGCATGGGGGGTCAGCATGCTATGCCCACACTATTCAAGATTCAACTCTATATAAAGAACTCTAAAAACTCCATAGGGGGGTTGAGGATGGTGGCTTATGCTTGTAATCCTAGTACTGTGGGAGGGTGAAGTGGGTATGTCACTTGAGGTCACGAGTTCGAGACCAGCCTGGGCAAAATAATGAGACCCTGTCGCTACCAACAACAAAAACAACAACAAAAAATAAACAAACAAAAATTAAAAAAATTAGCTGGGTGTGGTGATGCATGTCTGTAGTCCCAGCTACTCAGGAGGCTGAGGTGGGAGAATCCCTTGAGCCTAGGACATGGAGGGTGCAGTGAGCTGAGATTGCAACACTGTACTCCAGCCTGGGTGATGGAGTGAGACTCTGTCTCAAAACAACAACAACAACAACAACAACAACAACAACAGCAAACAAAAAACTCCACAGGGGAAAACAACTTATATCTAAATACAAAATAAGCCAAAGCCATGAATAGACTTCTAAAATTATTTCTTTATTTCTAAATTTTATGGCTACCTACTACTTGTACACATTTATAGGGTATATGTGATATCTTGATAGAAGCATACAATAAGTAATGATCAAATCAGAGTGGTTAGGATATCTATCACCTCAAACACTTATCATTTCTTTGAGTTCAGAACATTTCAAATCCACTCTAGTTATTTTGAAACATACAATAAATTATTGTTAACTATAGTTGCCCTATTGTGCTATGTAATACTAGATCTTATTCCTTCTATCTAACTGTATTTTTGAACCCATTGAACCAACCCCTCAGTATCGTCCATCCTCCTCGCTACCCTTCCAGTTTCTGGTAACCATCATTCTATTCTCTATCTCCATGAGATCAATATTTTTAGCTCCCACATATGAGTTAGATCATGCAATATGTGTCTTTCTGTGACTGGCTTATTTCACTTAATATAATGACATTTAGTTCCATTTGTGTTGCTACAAATGATAGGATTTCTTTCTTTTTTATGCTGAGTAAAAATCCATCTTGTATATACACCATAATATTTGTTGATGGAAGTTGATCATCAGGTTGATTCGGTATCTTGGCTGTTGTGAATACTGCTGTGGTAAACATCAGAGTGCATATATCTCTTTGGAATACTGATTTCCTTATTTTGAGGTAGAAATGCAAAATGATGCCACCACTTTTCACTTATCTTAGGCATTTTCTTAAAAAGTTAAACTTATGCTTATCATCAAACCCAATCATTTACAGAGAAATAAACCACATATCCACAGAAAGACTTGTAAACATCTGTTCATAGTAGCTTTATTCACAATAGCCAAAAACTATAACCAACCCAAATTTCCATCAACTATACATTGCAGTATATCCATACAATGGAATTCTAGTCTGCAATAAAAATAATGAACTACTAATACATGCAACAATCTAGATGAATCTCAAAATCATTATTCTGAGTAAAAGAAGCTAGATACGAAAGAGCATATACTCTATGATTCCATTTAAATAAGATTCTAGAAAATGCAAATGAATCTCCAGTGATATAAAATTGATTAGTGATTGCCTAGTGCCAGAGATGGAGGGGGATGGGGAATAAACTGCAAAGGGCATAATGGAATATTTTTGTAGCGTGATGGAGGAGGTGGTTTGTTCACTATAGCATACATCTGTCTTAACTCTCAAATTGTAGGCTTTATAGGGATGCAGTTTATTTTATGTAAATTATACTTCACTAAAGCTGATTTTAAAAATTAACACCCATTTGAAAGAGTCTGAATACAGAAATAAATATCATGGCCATTGTTCTTAAGGAGTTTATGATGACTCCCCCAATTTCCACTGTTTTTCATGGTTAGAAGCTGGAGGAATGGCAGTGATTGTTTTTGGTTTCATTTTGTCTTATTTGTAAACAACAAATTTATACCTGCAAGATGGCATAAAGGTTTAACTTTTGGCAGACAGAATCAGACACTTTGATCACTTTTCCACTAAATCACTTAGTCAACCAGCATCTAACTTTCCCTGACAGAATACGGTATCTAAAAAAATTGCTGATTAAATCCCAGGCCCTGATGAACAAAGAATAACATTCAGTGAGATCCAAAGTTACATGAAGTTGAAACATCTCTTAATAAGCCAACCAGATACTTTTTGTTAGATAAAGTTAGGGAAGAAACACCTACTTTTATAACATTGTAACAGATTTCACCCTAAGAGTGGCATAGAGACATTAAAAAAAAAAACAAAAAAAAGTTAAGTTGATGACTAATATGTAATTTCACACAGAGAAGACTGTCCTCATGCATATCACCAGGTATAATATGCTTCTCACTGTGATATTTTAAACATGATTTTTAAGATCAAATACGTAAATAAACTTACCGAAGAAATGATTTGATGTTTTCAGCTTTCATTTCAGATACCAGTTCCCACCGTATACTTTGATGATAGCGCACACAAGTGGTTATTTCTTTGAGAGGCTTAATAAACCAGGCTGAGGAAAAAAATACACAAACATGCACACATATACACAAAATCACTTCGACTTTATTAAAACCAGAAGCCACCCCTCTCTCCTTCCCCACAAAAAGCCTTTATCTGACAAATAGATCATGGTGAGCTTTAAAAAATAATGTTCATATTAAATGCAGAAAACCTGTAAATTCTGATATGTAATATAATTTTGAGATGCTTAAAAGGAGTTTTATTTAAGAGAAGCTCTTTCATTTTCTCACTTTATGCATGAAGGCGTGGCTTTTCTTGTTCTTCCCTGGATATCTAGTCCCTGACACATAGGGAACATTCCACAAATATTTATTTACATATAGAACAGGGTTTTGTTTTGTTTCGTTTTGCTTTGTTTTTAGTGCTGCCCGTATTAGTTGAAAGTTTTGACTCACTCATGTTGCTTGGAAATAAAACGATTTTTTTTCATCCCTGCAGATAATGACAGTTGTAGATTGTCTCTAGTGAACTCAGGGAACATTTAATAAATTTGAATTTCAAGCACACTTTGTCTGTTAGGAAGCCCAAAATACATTCCATCTGGTTTCTAGTTTTGCTGAAATTTGCAGAGTTTATCATATGTAGCCCAGCCGGCCAGGGCTAGCGCACAGCCCAATCGCTTCCGGCTCCAGGATTTCTCCCTTTATCTCTGCAGAGAATCACGAGCCCCGGAGTCAGGAGAGAGTGTTTCGTTCACTTACCCACCATAAATCCCACCAGGAAAGATGCCAGCGCAGCAGCCAAGCACATCCAAAGGTACAGACGGCCCCTGGACTTCGCCATGGCTTCTTGAGGACTGAGCTTGGGGCGCCTGCTACATTGGTGAGCTTCGGGGCTGCAGAGAAACACAGAGCGCGCTGGCAGGAGGCTGTGAGCCCTGAGTGACCTCCGCTGACTTTCGCAAGGCCACGCCTCCGCCCTACCCGCTGGGGACCTGTGGTCCCCAGGGGCCCTCGATGGGGGAAAGGAAGCCCTGCAGAGGGAAGAGGCATTCTTCCTGTTGGCGGACAACTTCCATTCTGTGGATCCCGCAGTAAACCGGACGTAGTAGGTGGCGGGAGCTGCTGAAAATGTCCCTAATTATTTCCTAAGGAACTCGACGGCTGTTTGCCACGCCCATCCCCCAAAAAGCCCAATTTCGGCTCAGAAGTGAATTTAAGCATTGCTTTTCCTGATCTATTGGTTATTCTTCTTCCAGATTCTCTGCTGTAATTTCCCACTCGTCAAACTCGGAAAGAATTTCTGGTCCTGGGTGCTCCGCTGTTAAAGCTGTTAACACCACTAATACCTCAATCACTGTCAGCATCAAAATCGATGGGATTGCGTTCTTTTGTTTCCCTTTACTTAAACAAAACTCCACATTTCTGTAATTCTGTTCCCACTCATTTAACTGAGGTTTTTACCTGCCTCACTGGAATGTTTTAAGTTCACATTAGTAAAAGTAATCATTGAAAGGACCTTGCACTGCCAGTAGTTACTGAGAGTAGGCTCTTCATGCTGAAGCTCAGACACCAATTTCCCAAAATATGGTGCTTTGACATGCTAAACCGAAGAAACCAGAGGCTCTCTCTCACCATACCCCTCTCTTCCAGCTCCTCTCTCTCAATCCTTTGTCTCTCCCACAGCACAGAATAAAGCTGTTCTCTAAAGTTCCCTTATCCGCCTAAAGTCCAGAACTACTAAAGGAAAAAACAAAGAAAAAAAAACAGTTTCTTTCCTGAGTTTTCATTAACCGAACTAATACCTCAGGAAGAAGGACTGCAGTCTGTCAAAACAACTGGCAGACTTCTGTCACATACCATTGTCTGCCCTGTAAGGCCAACAGATTTTGTCCCAGGCCATTGTATATTCTTCAAGCCCATTGAATTCCCCTAAAATTCATTTACTACCCTCCTAAAATTATACACACATTCCCATCTTCCTTTCCTCTAAAATGATGGGTATATTATCATCTGCACCTCATTGGTTATTGGGTAATCATTCTACTATGATTCCCCTATGCTATCCAGTTCAATAAATTTTTAAGCCTTTTTTCTTTTCTAATAGTCTGCCTTTTATGAGTTTATTTTCCAGCAAAACTTCAGAGGGTGAAGGGGAAGCTTTCCATTAACCCCTACATTAACAATGGCCCCTGTCTTCACCATATTACATTCATGAAGCATTTCTTTTTAAAGATGGGTTTGCAAAATAGTGGCCATTGTAAATACCCTGCATCCAACCATCTCCCCTCAGAGAAAAATTTTAGGAATTTATGATTGGCTTCACGTATCTAACCAAAAGTAGTTTTTTCAGAAAAAGCAAAACTGCTGAGTTGATTTCAAAGATGGTAATATATCTAGGATAAACTTAACAGCATTGTCTGCAGCCCTGATGGCTTTAGGTAATGCACCTTTGCTCCTAACGAGGGACTGGAAGAGTCAAGTTTATTTTTCTGGGACATAATTTTTTTGTTCTTGTATTTCACTGGCTATGAATTGAACATAATTGTTGATAGGTATGCCTAATGACCTATTTCTTGAAACTTTTGTAGCATACCTGGTACTTAACTTTGAAGCAAACCTCCATAATGAACTATTGATTTCTAAATGTTTGCATGCAATTTAAGTCCCAACTAACTTCAGCTTTTTCAGCTACTAGCCCGTTAGACATTCCTTGACTGATTCCTCCAGTGTTTTCTATTTTAGAGAGAAATATCTTTCAAAAAACATTTTCATAACAAAGTAAGTTTGTTCCCCCTTACATGCATACACACAACACCATAGATATGGAATTAGAATAGAATTATTCAAAAGGTTCAATATCCAGTGAAGTAACTAAGCCCCTCAAATATGGCTTAAGAAATATTTTGCAAGAGCACTCAGAATTATTTTTATGTGTTGCATTATGAAATTATACTGGGATTTTAATAACTCTCCAGTGTTTAACAGGTGACACATAAAGGTCTCAAACAATATCAAATGTTATTTTTGTACATATAAACATTTTGAGAACTGATTGTGTAATTTTTCAATTTTTAGACTCTTGGCTTTTTCTATTTGCTACCCATTGGACCATTCACTGTTGACCACATAGCCCTCAGATCAAAATTATCTCCAGGAATAGATTTACTAAAGAAAGATAAGGTAGAAACTAATGAATAAAGTTGCTAAGCTATTTATTAAATTTGTTTTTTCCTGCTCATTTTGTGTTTTTTATTGCTAATTGAAGTTTGAGTAATAGAATAAATCAATGCATTATTTAACACAGTTTGCCAGTTTGAATAATCTTCCTAAATTAAAATTAGATTATTCATTCTACCAACATTTATTGAGAGGCTATAACATGCCACACATTATGCACAATTCCAAGAATATGATCCTTGTTTTTATGAAGCCTATAATTCAATGAGAAGGCAAATATTGAATAAAAAAATTAAATGTAAAGAGTTCCAAGAATGAGCAATGTTACCTCAAATATGACTGTCTTCTCTGTAGGCGGCATCTGTAATCTTCAAATCCATTGTAAAAAGCCCAGTTAGCTGGCTCAAAAACTCTTTGTCCTTTTGTCAATATAGACACTGCAAGCATTCAAAATTCTATGTTAATTAAGTTTGTAACAGAAGGCTGCTATCAAAAAGTAATTCCTAATTGTTACCATCTTGGCAGATACTTGTACTTTGCAAAGCACACTTAGCAAAGCAACACTGTTGACATAGGGCAATCCTTTTCAATTTCTCCATCAAAGCTAATGGTATATAAAAACTTTTAGTATTGAAAACCAGTCTCTCAGTGAAGCTATTTGACACATTTGACCTGCTCAGGATTCAGTGAGCCTGTAACATAACAAAACTCACCACTTCCTCCATTTAAGTTAAATTGCTCTTATCTAAGCATATTTTCCTCCTCTTCTCCATCATAGCAGAGGCAATTTTGTAACTCTGAAGCTCAAGTTCCTTCAAACAGGCTATGGCAATGTTTGAAAACAAAGTGTCATATATGTACTAATAAAGCAGTATATATAAATTTCACTTGCAGAATTAAGCTTTAATTATTAAGCTTTAATAAAAAAGAATAGAGTTTAACTTGATGATAAAGTGATGAGATATTTGTCAAACCCACAGTCTCACCAGGTGCTGTGCCACAAAATTTCAGGTTTTGCTTGAAAATGTTGCCTTATTCTGCATATGTGAGGCTCACTGTATAGATACAGACATTATGTCATTAGTGATGTCACAAGGTGGCATTACTAGGGAAATGAATAGGCCCACATGATGTTGGGGTCATCTAGAAAGCAATGTTCATTTTCAAAAATGTGAATGGTTGATGTTATGATAGCTGTGATTCAGCACAAGAATTATATTCCAGTTAGGTATTTGTTTCTTTTCTCTGTTATAGGAGAGGGTCTCACTATGTTGCTTCAGCTGGTCTCTAACTCCTGGGCTTAAGCAATCCTCCCAACTTGGCCTCTCAAAGCGCTGAGATTACAGACATGAACCACTGTGGTTAAGCATTTTTAAGATTCTGGGCTACAAAATTGTCAAAAATTAGTTTCAAACATAAAATAAAATGTTAGAAAATTAGTACATCAAACAAGATACCAGAACCTATATAACAGAGGAGAGGTGAGACAAAAGAAGTCTAGATAGTGAGAAGAGGTAAAAGACTGATAAAAGTGAGAAGAAATTTTAAAAGAAAAGCAGAAACCATGATTGGTTGATTTCCTTCTGATGTCATAATTACTCTACTCAACAATAAATGTAGAAATTACAAAAGACCTACCAGGTTAATGTGTAAAATAGACCATGCATACCTTCTCATCAACATAGGATATGCCTCCTATCATGCTAACATTCTAGTTGGAACCTTGACACTGGTAAGTTGTGTAACTGAGCCTTTAAACAAGATTTTCCAACTTAACATTGCTCATCCCTCATCATTAAAATGCACCTTCAAGCTATTTTCCATAATAGTTTTAACTAATAGTGCCATAATTAGAGTACCTCCAGTGCTATTCCTTTACAAACTCTCATCCTATAGCCTCATTTACAGCTGTGGTCCCTGTATCCCTTTAGTATCATTTTATTGTGTATAAATGCTTTTATATTTCGAATCCTCTCTCTAACATATCTTTTTCTACCCCCTCTTGTCTGACACCTATTTTCACTTGATACCACTTTTTTATGAACAGCAGTTAAATGCACATTTCCTTTTCTTGCCTCTCCATTGACACATGGGGTCAGAGAGGAAGGACAGATCTTCGCTTTGTCACCATTATTCCCTGTGCATTCTCTTCTGAAGTCACCTCCATCTGATTATATAATTTGCTTCCTTTTTTCATCATTGTCCCCACCAAGATATTATCCCACTTTCTCCAGTGGTTTTAATGGCTACATTGTAGAATTTGAGTGTGCCCCATTCTTTGGCACTTCACTCCTCATTTTCTTTCACATCTCACATAGAATTCTTTAGTATGTTCTATTGACTCTGCAATCAAAGTGTGTCTTGAATCTAGCTGCTTACCGCCTTCACCAGCATTATTCTAATCTTAGCTGCAATAGTCTCTCATGTAAAGCATTTTTATTGGGTTCTCTTTCTCCACCTTTGCAGACCATCTTTGACTCAATAGAATGTCCTTCCTAAGGCAACAGTCAGATCAAGTTTTAACTTAAAATTTTCCAAAGCCCTGTCTTTAAATTTAAAAACAAAATTTATTAGAACAAGGATCTCTGAGGAAAAAGAAAAATATAAACTAAAAACAACCCCAATTTCCCCCAAATTTAGACTCAGTAGAGTGGCTACCAAAAACTCACATGATCTAGCTTTTGAATCTCACCTCCCCTCAAATAAAAATGGCACTAAGGAAATACATTCAAGCCAAATACATGGAGACCAGGCAACCACAAAATCAACAAAGATCACCAGTATCATAAAGAAACAGACAAACCCAAAGGGAGGGCTTGTGGCACTAAGCCCTCCTAGTGATAAGTGTCATAAATTCGTATGTCTATAGATAAAGGAGGCTTTGTTATATGGCAAATGGCTAAGAAAGCCCCAGCCTTCTATAGTATTTTTCAAAGATCCCTACCAAAGTAAAATAGCAAGAAGGGGGTGTTTAACAATTTTACAATTGGAGGTAACTATTGGAGAAACTAAAATTATTTGATATTTTTATTGTGGTGAGTTGAAATTCATTTGTTATTTTAAAAGAGAATTATTTTTATTAACTGGTTACTTTTCTTGACCAGCTAACCTGACCAAGGACAGTCTAATTCATAACAAGAGGAATATAATCCCTATTCTACAAGCCACATCCATAACCTCATGCTTCCCTAAATTATATTGCTAGTATTTGAGACTGAGCATTCACTTCCTGCTAAGTCTCAGACCACTCTGAGAAAGGCTGCCAAACATTTGCCAGCCCTGCTCACTACCATCCCACCTTCCAAGCATAATTATTTTTCTTAGGCTCAGACAAGCAAGGCTATTAATCAATGAGTGAAGGAGTTTTTCAGATCCTTTGGTGATGAAGTTATGGCACTCTCTGGTTTGTACAGGTTGATATGGTTTGACCATGTCCCCACCCAAATCTCAACTTGAATTGTATCTCCCAGAATTCCCACGTGTTGTGGGAGGGACCTAGGGGGAGGTAATTGAATCCTGGAGTCCAGTCTTTCTCGTGCTATTCTGATGATAGTAAGTCTCATGAGATCTGATGGGTTTATCGGGGTTTCCGCTTTTGCTTCCTCCTCATTTTCTCTTGCTGCTGCCATGTAAGAAGTGCTTTCCACCTCCTGCCATGATTCTGAGACCTCCCCAATCACATGTAAGTCCAATTAAACCTCCTTTTCTTTCCAGTCTCAGGTATGTCTTTATCAGCAGCATGTAAATGGACTAATACAGTAAACTAGTTCCAGTAGAGTGGGGCGCTGCAGAAAAGATACCCCAAAACGTGGAATTAACTTTGGAACTGGGTAACAGGCAGAGACTGGAACAGTTTGGAGGGCTCAGAAGAATACAGGAAGATGTGGGAAAGTTTAGTACTTCCTAGAGACTTGTTGAATGCCTTTGTCCAAAATGCTGATAGCAATATGGACAATTAAATCCAGGCTGAGGTGGTCTCAGATGGAGATGAGGAACTGGTTGGGAACTGGAGCAAAGGAGACTCTTGTCATGTTTTATTAAAGAGACTGATGGCATTTTGCCCCTGCCCTAGAGATTTGTGGAACTTTAAACTTGAGAGACACGATTTAGGGTATTTGATGGAAGAAATTTCTAAGCAGCAAAGCATTCAAGAGGTAAGTGTTATTAAAAAAACATTCAGTTTTATAAGGCAAGCAGAGCATAAAAGTTAGAAAATTTGCAGCCTGACAATGCGATAGAAAGGAAAAACCCATTTTAAGAGGACAAATTCAAGTCAGCTACAGAAATTTGCATAAGTAGCAAGGAGCCAAATGTTAATTCCCAAGACCACTGGGAAAATGTCTCCAGGCAGTGTCAGAGAACTTCCCAGCAGTCTCTCCCATCACAGGCCCAGAGGCTCAGGAGGAAAACGTGATTTTTATTGGCTGGGCCCAGGGTCCCCGTGTTGTGTGCAGCCCAGGGACTTGGTGCCCTGTATCCCAGCCACTCCAGCTGTGGCTGAAAGAGGACAACATAGAGCTCAGGCTGTGGCTACAGAGGGTGGAAGTCCCAAGCCTTGACAGCTTCCATGTGGTGTTGAGCCTGCAGTTGCACAGAAGTCAAGAATTGAGATCTGGAGAGGCCAGGGGTGGAATGATGTGATTTGGCTGTGTCCCCATCCAAATCTCAACTTGAATTCTATCTCCTAGGATTCCCGCTGTTGTGGAAGGGACCCTTGAGGAGGTAACTGAATCATGGGGGCTGGTCTTTCTTGTGCTATTCTTGTGATAGTGAATAAGTCTCATGAGATCCGATGGGTTTATCACAGCTTTCTACTTTTGCTTCTTCCTCATTTTCTATTGCTGCCACCATGTAAGAAGTGCCTTCTGCCTCCCTCCAGGATTCTGAGGCCTCCCTAGCCACGTGGAAGTGTAAGTCCAATTAAACCTCTTTTTCTTCCCAGTCTTGGGTATGTCTTTATTGGCATCATGAAAATGGGCTAATACAAAGGTAAAAAAGATTAAAGAAGATGCAGAGAGTCAGAGAATCATGGTGGGGCCCAAGAAGATATAAAATAGCTGGTTCAGTGAATGGTCTCTGGCCTTCTCCAAGACCAAAACTGTACCTGGCTACCTATTCTAAGTCCCAAAACACACACAAGTCATCTGTCCACAACAAAACTAAGTCTCTAACCAACACAAACTTTTGTTTTACTTCTCCTTAAAATCTCTTTTCCTAAAAAAGACCCGGAATCTGGAAAACATTATACTAGGTGACATAAGCCAGACACAGAAAGGAAAATACGCATGAGCTTACTTTTATGTGGAATTTAGAACAAGTCAAACACATAGAAATGGAGAGAAGAATGGTGGTTTTCAGGAGCAGGAAGGAGGAGGAAATGGAAAGTATTAGGTCAAGGGGTAGAAAACTGCACTTTTATAGGATAAATTACTCTAGAGAGCTAATGTACAGCATGAGGACTGTAGTTGATAACATTGCATTGCGTATAAAAATTTGTTGAGGGTAGATTTTAGGTGCTCTCACCACACACACACACGCGCGCACATGCTTACTCACACCAGTAATCATGGTAGGTCATAGATAGTTTAATTTGCTGGACTGTTGTGGCCATTTCATTATGTATACATACATCAAAACACCATGTTGCACACCTTAAATATATACGATACACATTTTATTGGACTATTTCATAGAATTCTTTTTTACTGCCATATTGAGAAATGGGATAAAATCCCCTCAAGCTAAATATATAAAGCAGAGTATTAAATGTGCAATAATCAGAGGATAACTATAGTCAAATGAAAACACGGTTAAAAATTTTTCTTCAAAATGATTTAAAAAGCATTTCACTTTAGTCAACAGTGAAGGATACAGAGTCCCTAGGACTATTATTTTTGTCCTACCTGTTGTCATCTTTGGCATGGTGAGCAGGTGTACTACAAAAGTGGTGTTGCAACATCAAAACATTGCATTTTATATATTGCTTAGAGAAGAGTCTGTCTTTACAATTTATTGGCCTGAGGAGAACCCATCTCCCACTCAGCAAAATACAGTGAAAGAGAGACTCTAGCCTACTAGACAATCAGCTTTCCTGCATCTTATACTTTTATCCCATTTGATCAGTTTTGGTGAAACCAAATTTAAGAGTCATCTTTGAGTACAGAATTTCAGAATTTAGAGGAAGGTGATTCTTGTTTACCTTCCACTTTAAAACATGCTTTGGATACTTGATCTGTAAGCATTGGGAAGTGACATTTCACCTAAGTGAAAGAGTATTTTGCTTATCATTAAAATGACTCCATTGTAAACTGTATTGCTTGTAATCTGTATCATTCTTGGCCTATGCTTTGGTTTCTGTTAGCTTCTATTTTGCAAGCAATATACATTACTCTAACTTGAACAGAAAAGAAATATAGTTCATGGAAACTCTGGCAAGATTAGAGAATCTTTTTTTTTAAAGTGGGCAGTGATTAAAATGGCCAGTCAATCAGAACTATGGCAAAAATGATGACAGAGGAACAATCTGATGAGGCTGGTGTGGCTGCGGCAGCGGGACACTGGATGGCACCCCTTGTTTTAGAGACGATCCCCGTGATCACCACCACCATAGAACAGTGAGATCATGTGCCTGTGCTCTACCAGGGGCAGGGAAGACAGATGTCTAGACTTTATAGATTCTGAGACCATGAATAATCACACAGCAGAACATTCCACAAACATAGAAAGGGTGTTCAAATGCTGTACAGACAAAAATACACCAGCAAACAATTATATAGTCTCTTTTTTTTTGCCTGCCCTATATCTGTACATGTTAATCTTCCAATAAACTTCCAAAAAAAACATCCCCAGTGGTAGTTTTGTAATTTTCACATTTAGCAAACAAGACTACACTCATCATTTCTCTAAGCAGACAGGAAAAAAGTGCATTAGAGTATTATTTAGAGAAGTGGTTTGCAAAGTGAAATCCCCAGACAACAGCGTCAATATTACCTGACAACTTGTTAGAAGTGCAGTCTCAGGACAATTCTAGAGCTATTGAATCAGAAACTTTTCTTCAGAAATGAAGATAACTATTACTTTTAGAGTTGCTTTTATATGATGGGAAAAAATTGACCCAAACTCTTGTGGTTACTGCATCCAACTGCAAATCTAGCTTTCTAGTTGATGCTCATTCTTCTTGTAGTTCTGTCATGATTCTATCTCAGTTGTCTCATTCTATGAACAAAACTGTAAAGCTAACTGCTACTTTCACATCCTGTTTACCTCTATATGCAATAGGAGGCTGGGTTCAGTGACTCACGCCTGTAGTTCCAGCTATTTGAGAGGCTGAGGCAGGAGGATTTCTTGAGCCCAGGAGTTGGAGACTGCAGTGAGTCATGATCATCTGACTGCACTCTGGCCTGGGCAACAAATGAGACCATGTCTCTTAAAACTAAAAATTTGGCCAAGATGGTGGCTCATACCTGTAGTCCCAGCTACTTTGGAGGCCGAGGCTTGAGCCAAGGAGTTTGAGTCCAGCCTAGGCAACAGAGGGAGATGCGATCTCCATTTAAAAAAAAATAAAATTAAAAAAATATATATGTAATATGGAGAGAGAAAAGAAATTTAAGATAAGCTATAAGAATATATACATGTTGCAGTAAGAAATGAGACACACGAGATAAAATTTTTATTTCAGCATTTCATCATAAAGTCACTTATAACTTCCTTCCACCACTTATCTCCCATATTCCCTTAGCTTTCAGCAAGTATCTCAGCTATTCAGAATCATTTACCTTCATTTCTAAGGGACCTGAACCCTTGCTGTACCCTCTTGTTTAGTAATCTCAGTGAATCTTGGATTGGCTGAGAACACTTTGCTTTGCTTTACTCAGAAGGCGGACTTTATTCTTCCCACCTCCCCCCCACTTTTGTGTTATTTCCTGTCAGTCCTTGAAGGGGCAAACTATCCCGCTCCCTCACCCTGTGTTTCTTCCACCCTCAGCCTTCACTCAGACCCATGGTATCAACACTCAATGGGTGAACTGCTGTCAATGAAAAATATTGCCATCATTGTACTAGAACTTATTCTTAATAATAATAGGAGCAAACTGACCTTAAAAGTCAAGTAGGTCAAGTTGTACACAAATGCCTATCACGGATCTGTAGATGGGTATTGTCAAGTTCATTTTTGTATGCTTTCTACTTCTGTTCCAACTTTGACATTCATTTGCGGTTTCCAAAAGGGAGGCAAAGACAATTTTACACTTTATAGTTTTCAACTTACAAGATGTCTGTAAAGACCTCACATTAGAATCACCTGGGACCTTTAAAAATGCCAATGATTGGCCGGGCGTAGTGGCTCATGCCTGTAATCCCAGCCCTTTGGGAGGCCGAGGCCGGCGGATCACGAGGTCAGGAGATCAAGACCATCCTGGCTAACACGGTGAAACCCCCGTCTCTACTAAAAATACAAAAAAATTAGTTGGGCGTGGTGGTGGGCACCTGTAGTCCCAGGTACTCGGGAGGCTGAGGCAGGAGAATGGCATGAACCCCGGAGGTGGAGCTTGCAGTGAGCCAAGATTGTGCCAGTGTGCTTCAGCTTGGGTGGCAGTGGGAGTTTCTGATTTATTAATAATTAGTCTGTTGCTGGGTGTTAATTGAGCTCCCCAAGTGATTACGCATGTAGGACTTCAAACCACTAATTTAGAACCTTGTGATTCAAAATTTGGGCAAAAATGAGCAGCATCAGTATCACCTGGGAGCAGCTTCAGGCCTCACTTTAGATTTACTCTAAATCTAAATATTTTATTTTTATTAAAACAATTAAGAACAGATTACAAGCTTCAACTACATCTAAATTCTTTGGATTTACTTTAAAAGAATCTACATTTTGACACAAAACCAAAGTGAAATAAATTAGCTTTTTTTTTTTTTTTTGAGACAGAGTCTTGCTCTGTTGCCCAGGCTGGAGTGTAGTGGTGCAATGTTGGCTCACTGCAACTTCCACCTCTCCAGTTTAAGCAATTATCCTGCCTCAGCCTACAAAATATCTGGGATTACAGGCGCATGCTATCACGCCCAGCTAATTTTTGTATTTTTAGTAGAGACAGGGTTTCACAATATTGGGTCAGCTGGTCTCGAGCTCCTGACCTCAAGTGATCTGCCGGCCTCGGCCTTCCAAAGTGCTGAGATTATAGGCATGAGCCACCATGCCCAGCCTAAATTTGCTTTAATTTGGAGAAGTACTGGTCTAGAAAACACAAATTCCCAGGAGACTCAAGTTCTTAAAATAAGTTGATTTCTTGAGTACAAGTTCTTCAAATGCATTCTTCAAGATTTTTTTTTTTACTTTATAAATTGACAAAGTTTATACATATTCATGGCTATATGGGGATGTTTCAATACATGTAGATGGTGATCGGATCAGGGTAATTAGCATATCTATCATCTCAATCATTTATTATTTCTTTGTATTGGGAACATTCAAACTACTCCTTGGTATTTTAAACTACATAATATAGTATTGTTAACTATAGTCATCTACAGTACTATAGAACACTAGAACTTATTACTCCTACCTAACTGTAATTTTGTATCCATTAACAAATCTCTTACTATCCTTCCTTTCTCTCTACCCTTTTCAGCCTGCAGTATTCGCTCTTCTTCTTTTTACTTCTATGAGATCAACTTTTTTTTAGCTTCTGCGTGAGTTAGAACATGTGGTGTTGAACTTTCTATTCCTAGCTTATTTTGCGTGACATTATATCCTCCAGTTCCATCCATGTTGCTGAGAATGACAAGATTTTATTTATTCTTTTTTATGGCTAAATAGCCTTCCTTGGTATATATGTACCACATTTTTAAAATCCATTCATCTGTTGTTGGAAACCTAGGTTGATTCCATATCTTGGCTATTGTGAATACTGTTGGAATAAACATGGGGATGCCGATGGCTCTCCAATATAATGCTTTTCTTTCCTTTGGATAAATTCCCAGTAGTGGGATTGCTTGAGGGGTTTCAATACTGTTCTCCATACTGGCTGCACTAATGTACATTCCTACCAACAGTGTATGAGAGTTCCTTTTCCCCCAGCTACTCAGGAGGCTGAGGCAGGAGAACTATTTGAACCCTAGAAGCAGAGGGAACCAGATTACACCACCACTGCACTCCAGCCTGGACAGAGAATGCGACTGTCAAAAAAAAAAAAAGTCCCTTTTCTTCACATCTTTGCCAGCATTTATTTTTGTCTCTTCTATAATAGCCATCCGAACTGGGGTGAGATGTTGCCTCATTGTGGCTTTGATTAGCATTTCCCTGCTGATTAGTGGTGTTGAACATTTTTTCATATATTTGTTGGTCATTTGTATGTCTTATTTTGAGAAATGTCTGTTCAGAGAATTTGCTTATATTTAATTAGATTGTTGAGTTTCTTTGCTATTGATATGTTTGAATTCCTTGTATATTCTTGAGATTAATTTCCTGCCAGATGAGTAGTTTATATTTTCTCCCATTCTGTAGGTTTTCTTTTCACTCACTTTATTATTTCCTTTGCTGTGCAGAAGCTGTTTAGCTTGATGTGACCCCATTTGTTTATTTTTTTCTTTTGTTGCCTGTGCTTTTGATGCCTTATTCATAAAATCTTTTCCCAGAACAATGTCCTGAAGGATCTCCCCTATGTTTTCTTCTAGTAGCTTTACCATTTTGGGTGTTATATATGGGCATTTGAGATATTTTGAGTTAATTTTTGTATAGGGTGAGAGGCAGGGGTCTAGTTTCATTCTTCTGCATTTGGATATCCAGTTTTCCAAACACAATTTATTGAAGAGACTATCCTTTCCCCAATGAGTGTTCTTGGCATCTTTGTAAAAAATCAATTGGCTGAGATATGTGGATTTTCTGGGTTCTTTATTCTGTTCCATAGGTCTGTGTCTGTATTTATGCCACTACCATGATGTTTTAGTTACTACAGCTTTGTAGTATATTCCGAGGTCTGGTAGCATGATACATCCAGTTTTGTTCTTTCTGCTAAGGATTGCTTTGGCTATTCAGGATATTTTTTGATTCCATACAATCTCTTTGGATTTTTTTTTTTAATTTTGTGAAGAATGTTCATTGGTATTTTGATAGAGATTGCATTGAATCTGTAGGTTGCTTTTGAGTAGTTCTGTCACTTTAACAACATTAGTATTTCTGATCCATGAGCATGAATGTCATCTACAGTGCTATAGAACACTAGAACTTATTATTTCTACCTAGCTGTAATTTTGTATCCATTAACAATCTCTTACATCCCTCCTTTCTCCCTACCCTTTTCAGCTTGTGATATCCTCTGTTCTACTTTCTACTTTTCATTTGTTTGTATCTTCTTCAATTTCTTTCATCAGTGTTTTGTAGTTTTCATTTTACCTCCTTGGTTACATTTATGTCTAGGTTTTTTTTTTGGTAACTACGGTAAAAAGGTTTGCCTTCTTGATTTCTTTTTCAGCTAGTTTGTTTTCATAGATATAAATGCTACCAATTTTTGTGTATTAGTTTTGTGTCTTGCAACTTCACTGAATTTGTTTGTTCTAAAAGTTTTCTGGTAGAGTCTTCAGGTTTTCCTATAGATAAGATCATGTCATCTGCAAACAGGAACAATTTGATGTTCTCCTTTCCAATTTTAATGCCCTTTATTTCTTTCTCTTGTCTAATTACTCTTGATAGGACTTCACATTTATATACTTTGAATACTTAAAATGTTTACATAGATGTCAGAATCAACTTTCATTTTCCATAGTAAAAGAAGACCCTATTTGTTTTGTAGTTTTAATATTAATCAATTATTATTATCTGAGACAAATTATTTAACAAATTAAACCATCTATTAAAATATATTATCACAAATAAATTCCATAAGGAAAATATCTACAACTGTTTTTATGAAAGAAAAAAAAGGCTTCTCTAAAGTTGCTTTGTCCTGGTGCTATGGCACACACCTATAAATCCAAGCACTTTGGGAAGCCATGGCGGGATGATCCTTTGAGCCCAGTAGTTTGAGACCAGCGTGGACAACAAAGTGAGACCTCATCTCTACAAAAAATAAAAAAGAAATTAGCTGGCTATTGTGGTGCATGCCTGTGGTCCTAGCTATTCGGGAGGCTGAGGAAGGAGGATCACTTGAGCCAGGGAGGTGGAGGTTTCACTGAACCATATTCACGCCACTCCACTCCAGCCTGGGCAACAGAGATAGACCTTGTCTCAAAAAAAATTAAATTAGTTAAATTAAACATAAAGTTGCATTGTAGTTAAGAAATTGGGAAAGCAGAAAATGCTTCTTTTTTTTTTTTTTTGAGTTGAACAATGAGAACACATGGACACAGGGAGGCGAACATCACACACCGGGACCTGTCAGGGGGTTGGGGGCTGGGGGAGTGATAGTATTAGGAGTAATACCTAATGTAGATGATGGGTTGTTGGGTGCAGTAAACCACCATGGCACGTGTATACCTATGTAACAAACCTCCACGTTCTGTACATGTATCTCAGAACTTAAAATGTAATAATAATAATAATAAAAATGGCAAAAAAAGGAAATGCTTCTTGTTAGAACAGATTACATATCCTCATTGCTTTTTATAATAGCCTATAATAACAGAATATCCACAAGGTGGCAGTAATATATCAGTTTCATCCTCTGAAATTAAAACTTGCCTATTCAATAATACAATGGATCCTTCTGAATTCACTCTAAGACATAGAATACAGCAATTTGACTTAATAATTAGCCTTTAATTTATAGTTTTGTATTATCACCTTAGTGTTTTGAATTAGTTTGTATTTTAATATACTTAAATGAATTAGTCCTATGCAAATTGACTAATTTGACATGTGAAGGTGTTTTTATTCTATTTTCAGAAGTTTGGCTTTAAAAAAATATCTAAACTTTGATATCTGGTGAATGTTAATGTATTTATCTTATTAAAAGGTGACAGACCACAGGATATTCAACTGACTTTTTTTAACAAGGATGCAAAAACCGTTTAAAGGAAGGATACCTTTTTCAACAGATGGTGCTAGAGCAATTGGACATTCATAGGTACAAAAACTAAGATTGACCTAAATTTATACTTTATATAAAATTTAACTCACATAAATCACAGGCTTAGATGTGAAATGTAGTATTACAAAACTTTAAGTTGTGTATGGTAGCTTGTGACTGTAATCTCAGCTACTACTCAAGTGGCTGAAGCAGAAGGATCACTTCAGTCCATAGTTTGTGGCTACAGTGAGCAATGATGGCACCACTGCACTACAGCTTGGGCGAAACCTCGTCTCAAAAATAATAAATAAATAAATTTATTAATTCATTAAACTTTTAAAAATAGAAGAAAACTCTTGAGACCTTGGGCTAGGCAAAGAATTTTTAGGCTTGATATCAAAAACAAAATCTACAAAAGGAAAAAGTGATAAAACTGGACTTCTTTTTTTTTTTTTTTTTTACTTAGAAAGACCCTGTAAAGAGGTTGAAAAACTGAATTACAGACCATGAGAAATAATTTGCATACCCTATATCTGACAAAGAGCTTACATCTAGCATATGTAAAGAATTCTCAAAACTCAATAGTAGTAAATAAGGTATCCATTTAAAAAATTGGCATATGTGACCTCTGTGTATTATAACTTAAACCTCATGTGACTACAATTATTTCAAATGAAATAAACAAAACAGTAATGCCTGTTTCTAGCATATAAAATAATCAGAGGACATAGAATTTTACAAAGTTAAATTATTGGGCCATTTACTTAATTTAAATATTTTTAAATGAATGTACCCATTTTGCTTGAAGCTGTGTGCAAGTATGCTTGGTTTTTTTTTTTAACGATAATACGGTCACATGAGCATATACTTTATTTTTTAAAAGTTTATAGTTACCCCACACAAGTTCTTATTGATTCCCTCATTCTTAACACCTGCACAGTATTTCATTTTATAATTAATGGATTGTAGGGTTTATTCTTTTACTATCACTTGTGTTGTTCTAATGTTTTGTTTTTTTTTTTTTCACTAGAAAGTGTTGCAATGCACAAAACTACAAATATAAGGAGGGTCTTTTCTGGATCTCTATTGAAAAACTTTGAATAAAAATTACAAGTTCAAATCACACGTAAAATAAACATTTTAATTAATAGGGCTTTTATGCAAGATGTTAGTAGCAGCAGCACAGTTTTATTAATATCCCTGAATCTCTCACAAAAACTGACCGAGCAACTGGGATAATGAAGTATTAACTATGACAAAACAATGTAACAGGGTGTCATCATGAACCTTTTGTGAGGTTAAACCACAGGGACCCAGGGGAATCACCAACTTTTTTGGAAGAAGGAAAGGAAAGGAAAAAAATCTTTAATGGCCCTGGGAACTGGAAAAACTAGAAATACAAGCGCTAACATCTATGTTCCTAAATTCAGAGATTCCTACTAGGCAAAAAGAACTTAGCAGATTAATCTGAGAACAGCAGCTGAGGCTTGCAGAAGGCTTCCTGAGCCTCAACTCCCAGCTGAGAGTGAGGATGGCAAAAAGCAGGTGCTGTGAGTGGTCTGTATCCTATGAACCCTACAAATTAACCACCTCTGAAACAAAGCCCTGCCCTAAGGAGAAACTGCAGGAAGTCAATTATAAAGTGAGTTGGGAAGGACACTGAAGCTCAAGAAAAAGAGAAATTCCAGTTTAAGATGCAAGAGAAGACGGGAAAAGGCAGTTTTCTGCAAGTTCAAGCACAAATAATTTCTTTAACTTCTAGTTCTGGAAATACCAGGTGCAGTGTATGTAAAGCAGGAATTTTGGATGGATATTATATAATTTTCCGACCCACTGTTACTAATCCAGTCTCCCCTGTACTCAGATCTTCCATGCTACAGACAGACTGACAGATGCTCAGCAAATAGTAGCTAATATTTTCTAGGAAACGAGGTGCTAAACGAGTTGTCCTAAATTTTTACCTCCAGGTCTGTAAGTTGATTTGAACCATTACCAGTTCCTGGTTCTGCACAGTTTGTTGAAGACAGGACTTCTCTCCTCCACTGGAAACTCCACCTGCTCCCAATCAACCATCCTTTCCTGTAGCCTTGGAGACACTACTCGGTGTAGCACCCCTCCCAGCCTAGAATAAGCACACTCATCATCAATCGCTCTCATTTTCTGTCTTATCTCCATTCTATCTACATATATTTTTTGTTTTCGCCAATGTTTTTAAATAAGCAACTGTACAAGCACAACGATGACAACAAAAACCTTCCTTTCCCCAGTGTCATAGTGAGCAAGGAATATATTTAACCTTAAATAAAAGACAAAAACAAATGCTGGATAAAGCTGACAGAAAGAAATGCAACCGTAGGTGCTCTGGCATTACAGAAATGATACACTAAGAAAAATAGAAGAAAAGGAAAAAGAAGGTATTCTGCAGGATGATTTTACTGACTGCACATCTGTAATGCCTGGGAGTCAAAGGATATTGTTTATAGAAATGTAGGCATACTTAATGGCACCAGGGGAAACAAAGTTAATATTATTATATCCAATTGGGGGATGAAAGATCACATAGGGAAGACAAGAAAGAGTTAATAGCATTGTTCTTAGTTTAGAGACATTAGCTACTGTCTAAAGAAAGAGATGATTTTATGAAATTACATAAGGTAGCCATCAGAATAAAAATTTAACTCTTCCAAATATCACAACATCAAAACAAAATCAATAAAAACAAACAAGACAGCAAAAGAAGATATGTGCATATAGATCATAGCATAACATGCTCTTATTAGAGGAAAAAAATATTGTCAGATTAAATCAAAAAGGGAAACTCAATTCTATGCTGGATATAAGATAAAGTGTTTCAGAAAGTTTAAAAATAATAGTACAGGCAATGAATAAAAGGGTCTTCTCTTCATGTGTTACAGAGTATAAAACAGTGAGTAAACACATCATACGTTTTCTCTTTTTACACTTAAATGGCTGGAGATGTTGCACCACTAGTATGAATTTACTTCAGATATATAGTGGATATAGTTTTATATGGTTAGAAACAGAAATGATAATAGTTAAGGAGAAAATAACATCTGCATTGACGTTAGGAAGAAAGAGCCATTGTTGGGTACACAGTGATCACATTACCACGGAGCAATCTGTTCCCAACTGAAATGTCCTTGCCCTTCTGCTGAAATCATGTACGATTCTGCAAAAGTAGTTTTTACCTCCCACAAATCAGCCATTGGCTCTGCTGTTATTGTCCACACAGAATAAGCATCAGAGCTAGATTTAGCTGTTGTATTATGGTATGAGACCACCACTTCTCCTGTCGTCCTTCCCAGTTGCTCCCCAACCTCCCCTTTTCTGTAGTTTATAAGACAGGAGAAAAGGGAGAAAGCAAAAAGTTAGAAAGAAACAGAAGTAAGATAAATACCTAGACGACCTTGGTGCCACCACCTGGCTCTGGTGGTTAAAATAATAATAATATTAACCCCTGACCAAAACTACTGGTGTTATCTGTAAGTTCTAGACATTGTATGAGAAAGCACTGTAAAACTTTTTGTTCTGGCCAGGCGCGGCTGCTCATGCTTGTAATCCCAGCACTTTGGGAGGCCGAGGCGGGCGGATCACGAGGTCAGGAGATCAAGACCACTGTGAAACCCCCTCTCTACTAAAAATACAAAAAATTAGCCGGGCGTGGTGGCGGGCGCCTGTAGTCCCAGCTACACGGAGAGGCTGAGGCAGGAGAATGGCATGAACCCAGGAGGCAGAGCTTGCAGTGAGCTGAGATTGCGCCACTGCACTCCAGCCTGGGCAACAGAGCAAGACTCTGTCTCAAAAGAAAAAAAAAAAAACTTTTTGTTCTGTTAGCTGATATATGTAGCCCCCAGTCACGTTCTTCATGCTTACTTGATCTATTACGACTCTTTCACCTAGACCCCTTAGAGTTGTAAGCCCTTAAAAGCCCTAGGAATTTCTTTTTCAGAGAGCTCATCTCTTAAGACACAAGTCTGCTGAGGATCCCGGCCGAATAAAAAACCTCTTCCTTCTTTAATCCGGTGTCTGAGGAGTTTTGTCTGTGACTCGTCCTGCTACATTTCTTGGTTCCCTGACCAGGAAACGAGGTAATTGATGGACAGTTGAGGCTGCCCCTTAGTTGGCTTAGGCCTGCCCTGTGGCGCATCCCTGCAGGGGACTCCAGCCAGTTTGAGCGATGTGGATCCTGAGAGCGCTCCCGGGTAGGCAATTGCCCCGGTGGAACGCCTCATCAGAGCGGTGTGTGGTAGGCCCCTGTGGAGGATCAACGCAGTGGCTGAACACCGGGAAGGAACAGGCACTTGGAGTCCAGACATTTGAAACTTGGTAAGACTGGTCTTTGGAACTTGCCTACTCCACTTGAGTGGAAGTGTGTCCTGATCACCCACTGCGTGCCTGTACTGGCACTTTGGCTTTCGTTTTTGAATTGACTTGAATTGCTTGATACTTTGGTTTTTGTTTGACCTGGCTTGGATTTCTGGATACTCTGATTTTGGTGTTGATTCTGGTTTGGTGAAAACTGAAAAAGTGTGTATGTGACCTTTTTACCCATTCTTTGTTCTGTGGTGTGCGTGTTGTGTGAGCTTGGTGTTTTGTCTTGAGGAAACATGGGTCAGACACAAAGTAAGCCTACTCTGCTAGGAACTATGTTGAAAAATTTTAAGATGGGATTTAATGGAGACTATGGGGTTACTATGACACCAGGGAAACTTAGAACTTTATGTGGAATAGATTGGCCAACATTAGAAGTGGCCTGGCCATCAGAAAGAAGCCTGGACAGGTCCCTTGTTTCTAAGATATGGCACAAGGTAACTGGTAAGTCAGGACACTCAGACCAGTTTTCATACATAGACACTTGGTTACAGCTGGTGCTAGACCCCCCACAGTGGCTAAGAGGGCAGGCAGCAGCAGTGTTAGTAGCAAAAGAACAGATAGCCAAGGAAGGATCTCGCTCCACCCGCCGAGGGAAATCAACTCCTGAATTTCTGTTCGACCCAACATCAGAAGATCCATTGCAGGAGATGCCACCAGTGATCCCAGTGGTGCCCTCCCCTTACTAGGGAGAGAAGCTTCCCACTTTTGAGTCCATAGTGCTTGTGCCTCCACAAGACAAGCATATATACAAGTGTTTTAGAGTATACTAAATGTCTCTCCAGCATTTCTGGGTGAAATCTGATCAAATCTCACAATGTTCAGTAAATAAATAATGGTTATTTAGAAATCATTTTGCAGTGGTGGATTGTGATTGAGATTTTACAAAATACTTTAAAGGAGAAAATTATGACATCTAAATGAAACAATGAGAGTAAAATTGCAGTTAAATACCATTTCCTAAACAAATCACTTTTTTTCTTTTGTACTAAATCAGTCTTTTCTAAACCAATCACAATGAGCATTAAGAATGATTTTCAGAGTATTCAGGACCCATCGTCTAAAGGTATAAATTGGTCCTAACTTCATACTCTTAAACCTGAAGCTTTTTGGAGTAAAGTCAAAACTCAACAAAACTGAGGTTTCTTTTCTTGTTTCTTTCTTTCTGTTTCTTTCTTTCTCTTTCTTTCTTTCTTTCTTTCTTTCTTTCTTTCTTTCTTTCTTTCTTTTCTTTCTTTCTTTCTTTTTCTTTCTTCTTTCTGTTTTTTTCTCTCTCTTTCTTTCTCTCTCTCTTATTCTCTCATTCTTTCTTTCTTTCTTACTTCTTGCTTTATTATCCAGGCTGAAGCGCAGTGGCTCGGTCTCAGCTGACTGCAAATTCAGGGTTCAAGTGAGTCTCCTGCCCCGTCTCCTAAGTTTCTGGGATTACAGTCATGTGCCACCACTCCTGGCTGATTTTTGTGTCTTTAGTAGAGATAGGGTTTCCCTATATTGGCCAGGCTGGTCTCTAACCTGATCTACCAGCCTTGGCATCCCAAAGTGCTGGGATTACAGGTGTGAGCCATCACACCGGGCCTCTCTGAGGTTCATTTTTCTATGCAAAAGAAAATGGTAGGATGTAGTGCCCTGTGAGTTGTGTATGAACCCAACAATTTTACCTACAGATCCAAGAGCTCTCTTTGGGCCTCAGGTTCTCTTTTTGTCTTATACAAAATAAAGCCTGTTCTACTCTAGACAGAAGTTTATCACTGAGTCACAACTGAGTCAAATTTTGCTTTGGTCTTTGTTTCCCCAAGGCATAAGATGAAGTTTCAATCATACCCTTCCTAATTTCCTTCCTTCAGGGAAATGTTTTCAGACATCACACAAGCCTTCCAGAAAGAACCCATCTGCCTCTTCTGTCTGAACTAACTCATAGACCCCATCACTACAGGCTGCGGCCCTAGCTTCTGTAGGCCCTGTCTCTGCCTTTCCTGGGAAGAAGCCAAAATTCCTACCTGCCGCTCACATGTGGGGAATTGTCACAGCAGGAGGACATCAAAACCAATATTCTTCTGAAGAATCTGGTGTGCATTGCCAGGAAAGCCAGTCTCTGGCAATTCCTGAGTTCTAATGAACAAATGTGTGGGTTCCACAGGGAGAAAAAAAGATATTTGGAGCAGTGGATAAGAGCCTGCTTCATTTGCCGTACGCTCAGGAGCACGGGGCTCACAGACACTGTGAGGGGCAACTAAGGAACACTGGGTAAGTGATGGCTCTGAGAGCACTTTGAAAGCTGGAGGATGGCACAAGTAAAGAGATTAGGGAGAAGATGAAGAGCATGAGGATTATTCTTTTCTGTACTGGATGTCATGTAGTGCCTAGGTATCAATGGTAAAAATTTAAACGGAATCTGTGAGAATACCTTCCTTCCTGGAACTTGCATTTCACTGAGGGAGTGATGAAGTTAATAATCATTATAATAATTTGGCTATTTACTTTAATGTTCAAAGCACTGTAAAGAGCTCAATATCAGAAAGGGTTTCTAGCTATCTAAACTACAAGTTCAAAAGCCTTCTATATAAGAAACCTATTTACCAACACTGGAAATAATACAATAAAATATGCTAGAATTAGCAAGGCACGGTGTCAGTGGATTCCAATTCTGATGCAAGATGCCACATTATCTGTAAACCGGCCCTGCTTATGATTTTCCTATTAAACTGATTGTGTTGCATGTCGTGGTTCTACATTCTGAGATCTTCCCAAATCTCTTTCATATCTCATTCCTTGATTTCTTTATCAATGGGGGTCTGACACCCAAAGCGATTTGTTTCTGTGATGTTCAAATTCATAGTTCTTTTATAGGAGAAGATAATGAAGCAAATGAGATCTTTTTGGGCAAAAATTCAAGAAAACCAAAGAAAGTTAAATGAGGAGAGCAGGAAAACCAACCAGTGGATTGTAAGTATTAGGCCTTTTCCCTCAGATTCAGCCTCAGACAGACATGCTACAAATGTATCCACTTACCACTTGAGTGGAAAACATCTTGGTTAGGATTTGAGGAAGATTTTTTCTCATGGCTTCCAATCCTGAGGGTACAGTGCAGCATTGATTACTGCTCAGAGAGAGTGGTCAGGCTATGGAGTAGGGAGGTTTGGTACTAAAGACTAATTTAAAAACATAAGACTGCAAAAAAATTATCTGTGAATCACCATAAATTCCAACGACTCTCACGTAGGTTGTCTGTTATTAAAGGGTGTATATGGAAGAAATGGTGGATAATAACCTTTCTTCAGGTGTTTTAGGAAGTCATATAATGAATAAAAGTGGTTTAAGAAAAGAATGAATTTGGCTTCTAGTATTGTTAAGAAACAATAAAAATAAAGGAAAGAAAGGGAGGAATGATTGATTTCATGGTTCTGAGAAGTGGGAAGACATGGGTTTATGTATATAGCTTATTGGTAGAATACATCAGTCAGTCTAGGCTCAGTGGCTCAAGTTCATAATCCCTATAATTTCGCAGTGCTACATCAGGAAAGGGTTTTAAAGACGAATTTCCCTTGAATGATTATTTGTTTTTAAATCCTGTGATGAAATATTTGGTATTAGAAAGCTCAATTGTATTTTCCTCTTTAAAGGAGTGAGTCAGAGCAGCGGCACATGCCCCAGTGTGTGAGCTCAGAGCTCAGTGCTCAACCCATCACTGGCATAATGGACAGATTTCATGACCTCCAGGTGAGTGTCAACCTGCTGAGGTGATGACCACACTGTGCCCTTCAGGCATGGCTTGCTCTTTCTTCTTTCTTTCTTTCTTTCTTTCTTTCTTTCTTTCTTTCTTTCTTTCTTCCTTTCCTTCTTCTTTCTTTCTTTCTTTCTTTCTTTCTTTCTTCTTTCTTTTTCTCTTTCTTTTTCTTTCTTTCTTTCTCTTTCTTTCTTTCTGTCTCTCTCTCTCTCTCCTCCCCCTCTCTCTCCCTCCCTCTCTCTCCCTTTCATCCACGCTGGAGGACAATGGTGCAATCTCGGCTCACTGCAACCTCCACCTCCCAGGTTCAAGCAATTCTCCTGTCTCAGCCACCCAAGTAGCTGGAATAACAGGCACTCACTGTCATGCCCAGCTAATTTTTTTTTGTGTGTGTGTGTTTTGTAGAGTTGGGGTTTCTCCATGTTGTCCCGGCTGGTCTTGAACTGCTTATCTCAGGTGATCTGCCCATCTTGCCCTCCCAAAGTGCTGGTATTACAGGCATGAACCACCACTCTTGGCCTCAGGCATGGTTTTACTGCAGGCAATTTTTTGTTCTTTTTTAATCTTTCATCATATAAAAGGGAACAGATTGTAAATAGCATATATAAGCATACTTAGTAATACAGTCCTTATGATCATATGGAAAAAATAAATGAAAGCTGGTGTAATGGTAAATGTCATTCAGTTTCCTCTTGATTCTGGGCCTTTTGGGTCTGGGTCCCTCTGTGCAGCCAAGGCAGTTCAGATGGAGAGAGATGGTCCAGACCTGGCCAAATGGGTTCTACATGAGCCTTCTGGGTCAACACTGCATTTCAATAAAGACCTGGGCTGTGATGACTCCAGCCGTGTTCTCCACCACAGAAGGTGGAGTGCTCATAGTGGGTCCTTGGGCCATGGGAGACCGCATTATATACATTGAACAACTTGCCATTAAAGCATTTCCCAATGTTGGGGGTGGAGCCAAGATGGCCGAATAGGAACAGCTCCGGTCTCCAGCTCCCAACCCCAGCAACACAGAAGATGGGTGATTTCTGCATTTCTGCTTGAGGTACTGGTTTCATCTCACTAGGGAATGCCTAACAGTGGGTGCAGGACAGTCGGTGAAGCGCACTGTGCATGAGCCGAAGCAGGGCGAGGCATTGCCTCACTCGGGAAGTGCAAAGGGTCAGGGAGTTCCCTTTCCTAGTCAAAGAAAGGGGAAACAGACGGCACCTGGAATATCGGGTCAGTCCCATCCTAATACTGTGCTTTTCCAACGGGCCTGGAAAATGGCACACTAGGAGATTGTGTCCCGAACCTGGCTCGGAGGGTCCTATGCCCATGGAGTCTGGCTGATTGCTAGCACAGCAGTCTGAGGTCAAGCTGCAAGGCGGCAGTGAGGCTGGGGGAGGGGCGCCCGCCATTGCCCAGGCTTGCTTAGGTAAACAAAGCAGCCAGGAAGCTCGAACTGGGTGGAGCCCACCACAGCTCAAGGAGGCCTGCCTGCCTCTGTAGTCTCCACCTCTGGGGGCAGGCACAGACAAACAAAAGCTCAGCAAGAACCTCCACAGACTTAAAAGTCCCTGTCTGACTGACAGCTTTGAAGAGAGTAGTGGTTCTCCCAGCACGCAGCTGGAGATCTGAGAACAGACAGACTGCCTCCTAAAGTGGGTCCCTCACCCCTGAGCAGCCTAACTGGGAGGCACCCCCCCAGTAGGGACAGACTGACACCTCATTCTGCCAGGTACTCCTCTGAGACAAAACTTTCAGAGGAACTATCAGACAGCTGAATTTGTGGTCTCACGAAAATCCGCTGTTCTGGAGCCACCGCTGCTGACACCCAGCCAAACAGCGTCTGGAGTGGACCTCTAGTAAACTCCAACAGACCTTCAGCTGAGGGTCCTGTCTGGTAGAAGGAAAACTAACAAACAGAAAGGACATCCACACCAAAAACCCATCTGTACATCACCATCATCAAAGACAAAAAGTAGATAAAACCACAAAGATGGGGAAAAAAACAGAGCAAAAAAACTGGAAACTCTAAAAAAGAGAGCACCTCTCCTCCTCCAAAGGAACGCAGTTCCTCACCAGCAACAGAACAAAGCTGGATGGAGGATGACTGTGACGAGTTGAGAGAAGAAGGCTTCAGATGATCAAACTACTCTGAGCTATGAGAGGAAATTCAAAGCAATAGCAAAGAAGTTAAAAACTTTGAAAAAAAATTAGAAGAATGGATGACTAGAATAACCAATGGAGAGAAGGGCTTAAAGGAGCTGATGGAGCTGAAAGCCAAGTTTCGAGAACTATGCGAAGATTGCAGAAGCCTCAGTAGCAGATGCGATCAATTGGAAGAAAGGGTATCGCTGATGGAAGATGAAATGAATGAAATGAAGAGAGAAGAGAAGTTTAGAGAAAAAAGAATAAAAAGAAATGAACAAAGCCTCCAAGAAATTTGGGACTATGTGAAAAGACCAAACCTACGTCTGATTGGTGTACCTGAAAATGACAGGGAGAATGGAACCAAGTTGGAAAACACTCTGCAAGATATTATCCAGGAGAACTTCCCCAATCTAGCAAGGCAGGCCAACATTCAGATTCAGGAAATACAGAGAACGCCACAAAGATACCCCTCGAGAAGAGCAACTCCAAGACACATAATTGTCAGATTCACCAAAGTTGAAATGAAGGAAAAAATGTTAAGGGCAGCCAGAGAGAAAGGTCGGGTTACCCACAAAGGGAAGCCCATCAGACTAACAGCTGATCTCTCAGCAGAAACTCTACAAGCCAGAAGAGAGTGGGGGCCAATATTCAACATCCTTAAAGAAAAGAATTTTCAGCCCAGAATTTCCTATCCCGCCAAACTAAGCTTCATAAGTGAAGGAGAAATAAAATAATTTACAGACAAGAAAACGCTGAGTGATTTTGTCACCACCAGGCCTGCCCTAAAAGAGCTCCTGAAGGAAGCACTAAACATGGAAAGGAACAACCGGTACCAGCCACTGCAAAAACACACCAAATTGTAAAGACCATCGAGGCTAGGAAGAAACTGCAGCAACTAACGAGCAAAATAACCAACTAACATCATAATGACAGGATCAGATTCACACATAACAATATTAACGTCAAATGTAAATGGGCTAAATGCTCCAATCAAAAGACACAGACTGGCAAACTGGATAAGGAGTCAGGACCCATCAGTGTGCTGTATTCAGGAAACCCATCTCACGTGCAGAGACACACATAGACTCAAAATAAAGGGATGGAGGAAGATCTATCAAGCAACTGGAAAACAAAAAAAGGCAGGGGTTGCAATCCTAGTCTCTGATAAAATAGACTTTAAACCAACAAAGATCCAAAGAGACAAAGAAGGCCATTACATAATGGTAAAGGGATCAATTCAACAAGAAGAGCTAACTATCCTAAATATATATGCACCCAACACAGGAGCACCCAGATTCATAAAGCAAGTCCTGAGTGACCTACAAAGGGACTTAAACTCCCACACAATAATAATGGGAGAATTTAACACCCCACTGTCATCATTAGACAGATCAACAAGACAGAAAGTTAACAAGGATATCCAGGAATTGAACTCAACTCTACATAAAGTGGACCTAATAGACATATACAGAACTCTCCACCCCAAGTCAACAGAATATACATTTTTTTCAGCACCACACCACACCTATTCCAAAATTGACCACATATTTGGAAGTAAAGCTCTCCTCAGCAAATGTAAAAGAACAGAAATTATAACAAACTGTCTCTCAGACCACAGTGCAATCAAACTAGATCTCAGGATTAAGAAACTCACTCAAAACTGCTCAACTACATGGAAACTGAACAACCTGCTCCTGAATGCCTATTGGTACATAATGAAATGAAGGCAAAAATGAAGATGTTCTTTGAAACCAATGAGAACAAAGACACAATATACCAGAATCTCTGGGACACATTCAAAGCAGTGTGTAGAGGGAAATTTATAGCACTAAATGCCCACAAGAGAAAGCAGGAAAGATCCAAAATTGACACCCTAACATCACAATTAAAAGAACTAGAAAAGCAAGAGCAAACACATTCAAAAGCTAGCAGAAGGCTAGAAATAACTAAAATCAGAGCAGAACTGAAGGAAATGGAGACACAAAAAACCCTTCAAAAAATTAGTGAATCCAGGAGCTGGTTTTTTGAAAAGATCAACAAAATTGATAGACCGCTAGCAAGACTAATAAAGAAGAAAAGAGAGAAGAATCAAATAGATGCAATACACAACGAAAAAGGGGATATCACCACCGATCCCACAGAAATACAATCTACCATCAGAGAATATTACAAACACCTCTACACAAATAAAGTAGAAAATCTAGAAGAAATTGATAAATTCCTCGACAAATACACCCTCCCAAGACTAAACCAGGAAGAAGTTGAATCTCTGAATAGACCAATAACAGGTTCTGAAATTGTGGTAATAATCAATAGCTTACCAACCAAAAAGAGTCCAGGACCTGATGGATTCACAGCTGAATTCTACCAGAGGTACAAGGAGGAACTGGTACCATTCCTTCTGAAACTATTCCAATCGATAGAAAAAGAGGGAATCCTCCCTAACACATTTTACGAAGCCAGCATCGTCCTGATACCAAAGCCTGGCAGAGACATAACCAAAAAAGAGAATTTCAGACCAATATCCTTGATGAACATTGATGCAAAAATCCTCAATAAAATACTAGCAAACCGAATCCAGCAGCACATCAAAGAGCTTATCCACCATAATCAAGTGGGCTTCATCCCTGGGATGCAAGGCTGGTTCAACATACACAAATCAATAAATGTAATCCAGCATATAAACAGAACCAAAGACAAAAACCACACGATTTACTCCATAGATGCAGAAAAGGCCTTTGACAAAATTCAACAACCCTTCATGCTAAAAACTCTCAATAAATTAGGTATTGATGGGACTTATCTCAAAATAATAAGAGCTATCTACGACAAAACCACAGCCAATATCATACTGAATGGGCAAAAACTGGAAGCATTCCCTCTGAAAACTGGCACAAGACAGGGATGCCCTCTCTCACTGCTCCTATTCAACATAGTGCTGGAAGTTCTGGTCAGAGCAATCTGGCAGGAGAAGGAAATAAAGGGTATTGAATTAGGAAAAGAGGAAGTCAAATTGTCCCTGTTTGCAGATGACATGATTGTATATCTAGAAAATCCCACTGTCTCAACCCAAAATCTCCTTAAGCTGATTAGCAACTTCAGCAAAGTCTCAGGATACAAAATTAATGTACAAAAATCAAAAGCATTCTTGTACACCAATAACAGACAAACAGAGAGCCAAATCATGAGTGAACTCCCATTCACAATTGCTTCAAAGAGAATAAAATACCTAGGAATCCAACTTACAAGGGATGTGAAGGACCTCTTCAAGGAGAACTACAAACCACTGCTCAATGAAATAAAAGAGGATACAAACAAATGGAAGAACATTCCATGCTCATGGGTTGGAAGAATCAATATCGTGAAAATGGCCATACTGCCCAAGGTAATTTATAGATTCAATGCCATCCCCATCAAGTTACCAATGACTTTCTTCACAGAATTGGAAAAAACTACTTTAAAGTTCATATGGAACCAAAAAAGAGCCCGCATTGCCAAGTCAATCCTAAGCCAAAAGAACAAAGCTGGAGGCATCACGCTACCTGACTTTAAACTATACTACAAGGCTACAGTAACCAAAACAGCATGGTACTGGTACCACAACAGAGACATAGATCAATGGAATAGAACAGAGCCCTCAGAAATGATGCCACATATCTAAAACTATCTGATCTTTGACAAACTTGACAAAAACAAGAAATGGGGAAAGGATTCCCTATTTAATAAATGGTGCTGGGAAAACTGGCTAGCCATATGTAGAAAGCTGAAACTGGATCCCTTCCTTACACCTTACACAAAAATTAATTCAAGATGGATTAAAGACTTATATGTTAGACCTAAAACCATTAAAATCCTACAAGAAAACCTAGGCAATATGATTGAGGACATAGGCGTGGGCAAGGACTTCATGTCTAAAACACCAAAAGCAATGGCAACAAAAGCCAAAATTGACAAATGGGATCTCATTAAACTAAAGAGCTTCTGCACAGCAAAAGAAACTACCATCAGAGTGAACAGGCAACCTACAGAATGGGAGAAAATTTTTGCAACCTACTCATCTGACAAAGGGCTAATATCCAGAATCTACAATGAACTCAAACAAATTTACAAGAAAAAATCAAACAACCCCATCAAAAAGTGGGCAAAGGACATGAACAGACACTTCTCAAAAGAAGACATTTATGCAACCAAAAAACACATGAAGAAATGCTCATCATCACTGGCCATCAGAGAAATGCAAATCAAAACCACAGTGAGATACCATCTCACACCAGTTAGAATGGCCATCATTAAAAAATCAGGAAACAACAGGTGCCGGAGAGGATGTGGAGAAATAGGAAAACTTTTACACTGTTGGTGGGACTGTAAACTAGTTCAACCATTGTGGAAGTCAGTGTGGCAATTCCTCAGGGATCTCGAATTAGAAATACCATTTGACCCAGCCATCCCATTACTGGGTATATACCCAAAGGACTATAAATCATGCTGCTATAAAGACACATGCACACGTTTGTTTATTGCGGCACTATTCACAATAGCAAAGACTTGGAACCAACCCAAATGTCCAACAACAATAGACTGGATTAAGAAAATGTGGCACATATACACCATGGAATACTATGCAGCCATAAAAAATGATGAGTTCATGTCCTTTGTAGGGACATGGATGAAACTGGAAAACCTCATTCTCAGTAAACTATCGCAAGGACAAAAAACCAAACACCACATGTTCTCACTCATAGGTGGGAATTGAACAATGAGAACTCATGGACACAGGAAGGGGAACATCACACTCCGGGGACTGTTGTGGGGTGGGGGGAGGGGGGAGGGACAGCATTAGGAGATACACATAATGCTAAATGATGAGTTAATGGGTGCAGGAAATCAACATGGCACATGGATACATATGTAACAAACCTGCATATTGTGCACATGTACCCTAAAACCCTAAAGTATAATAAAAAAAAAAAAAAAAAGCATTTCCCATTTGACACTGCCAGGGGCCCATAACAAGCTACAGCAGCACCATAACCTTTGCCATCAGGAAGCCCGATGTCCTTTTGGTTTATCTGTGTGTATGAGTAAACACACTTACGCTCGCCTGTGCACACCCTCACACCATAGTGTACACTGTCCACAGTGGCACCGCCTGCTACTGAGGCCTGTGCCTTTTATCGAGTCTTATTTCAAGCTGGCTCAGCATGAGGAAATTGTGTATGCAACACTGACTTTCCACTGAGTCACTCAAAAATTAGTAAAATCATTTCAGGTAGTGTGTGCTTTTCTTTTTCCTATTAATGAAGGAAGCTTTGAGTGCAGGGGCACAGAAAGGAGCAGTTGATTTAAGTCATTCCAACGCATAAGCAAGTTCCAAATGCACTGAGAGACGAGGAGGAGAAGATGCAAAGGGCGCCTTGGGAAGAACTGCTTTTGCCGTAAGTCCTTGGCGGCTCCCAGCATGCCCACTGTGATGGCATTCACCCCACTGCAGTCGTCGTCATCAATGTGACTTTGTTGTTTTAGAAGGATCTGTTGTGGTCAGGGTTCCACCTGTCCTTCCCTAGACCATGACCTTCCAGGCAGCTCTAGGCAGGTCCCAGCCAAAAGGTGCTGGGGTAGAAACCAAGGACCAGGCCCACACAAACAGGGACCCCAGGGGCTTCCAAGGGAAAGTGCTGGCTGCCAGGTGCAGAATCCATAGAATTACCCACCAGGGGAGCCAGAGGGACCTGCGCAAATCCCTGGGGAGTGTGTTAGAATTTCCCCAAATACTGTAAAAGAGAAAAGTGCTCATACTTTATCACGTGAAAGACTAATGATGTCTAGGAGCTGACACAGAACAGGAGGACTCTGACCACCGCAGGACCAGCGAGATGTGTCAGGACAGAAATGAGCAAGCTTGAGTCTACGGGCACACCTGGGGAAAGAGTAATGCAAGGCACACCTCAGGGCTGTACTCACTCCTCAAGGCAGGCTTTGGTCCCCAGGGTAAGGGTGAAGAGACGGCCTTCCCATATCATGTTATGTGGATGGCGGGGCTGCAGGGGATGTAGTCTTCTTGCCGGTGGGCTGCATGAAACAGCAGGCTTTGCATCCTTTTCAGGCCTGGGGTCTGGCCTTACCCCAGGGACTTCTGTTTCACCCACGACAGACTCGCCTCCACACCGGGGACCTGGTCACTGCTGACAGCAGGGAGAGAAGCAGGCAGAGGGGCCCAGCACGGCCCTCCTGCATTCAGAAATCGTATTTTCCTACGAACATCACGAACTCCGTCTCCTGCTGCCAGGAGAAAGCTTGGGTCAGAGGAGTGGTCAATGCTGAGACGACACAGCTATTGAAATTCTGATCTCCATAGTTTTGAGGTCTCCAGTGTTGCCAGGTGACTGTCAGGAGGAGCTTGAAAAGAAAGAGGGACATGATATTTCACACTGCTTTTCCCAAAGGCAGCCAAGGGACAGCCTCTGCACACTGAGGTAATTCTAGATGATTGGCTCCACGCTCTTCCCTCCTCCTTTCTAGTGAGTTTAGTGCTGGCTGACTGTAGAACACTTTATTCACAGAAGCTAGTAGAAAAAATTGTCACTCTTAATTCACATGCTCTAACGTCAGACTGGGAGTGACCAGCTCTGGAGGGAAGTGCTAGGACTGGCTCATTTGTGTTCTCATCAGCTGCCTCAGTGTACGTGGAGGTGGATTTCACTGGTGTTCATACATGCTTTCACATCCACAAGAGGCTCTCTGAGGGACAGAAGTGACTTCACACCCACCGTAAAGCCATTTCTGTTGCCAGAGTCCCCAATTTCCAATCACCAAAAAATTCTCCACCAAGGGGCGAGCTCCAGCCATCTCACTTGTAATCAGTAGCGTCGACATTGTCTGAGAAATATTTATTCTGTCCACTTTAAGCTTAATTTTCACAAACACTAAAAAGTAGTAAAATAGGCTTTAGATTTTCCTCTAACTCTATTTATATATAAATCCCTGAGAAGGTAGCTATTAACTTGAAATTCACTATTTATAGTTAATTAACATCAGGGTGCAGGGAGGGACCCTGAGCCCCATCCCTGTGCACAGCAGGGGCTGGGCTGTCATTGCAAGAGAGCAAACCTCCTCTCCCTTCTGAGTAAAGAGTAGGGGGTGGTAGGGGCACGGCGGTGGAGGAATTCTTAGCCATCAGCACAGATTCTGGCAGGCCTGCTCTTCCCTCACTCTGGGGGCCTGGAGGTCCCACCATGATAACACCACATTGCCTCACAGAGGCCCCTGCTTTTCTGTCCTTGGTAGACCTCAGGGTAGGTGGTGCTAGGGATCATAAAGAACTTAACCAACTGGGAGAAGAAAACAGGCAAAGGAAGGAAGTGTGAATGAAGAAGAAGAGATGAGGCAACAGGGGTGGGAGAACTTGGTGATAAAGCCAGGGGGGACAGTTTAGTGGCAACTGACAGGAGAGGAGAAGGGGGCCCATGCTCATCAGTCCCCTCCTTCCTGAACAAGATGAGGGGTGCAGAGAGGGCGAGCCCTCAGTGAGTGAATGCAGCAGTTCAAAGAAACAAAAATAGACAAAAATAATAATTGTTCTCCTAGGACACCAGGTTTTTAGAGAGACCACTGTGAGACCTCTGAATGCCCGATGCCCAATAGTGCTGAGTGGGTAAGTGACAAAAAGCCTGCACCCCCCAGCCCTGTGCACCTCCTGAGACCAAGGAGCCTGGGTCATCAGTACCTAGGGCTAGAGGAAAGGGCTTCCAAATGGCTCAGGAAGATGTGTGGGCATTTCACTCCCCCTCTGGGACCAGATGACCACACCTCCCCTGAGGAATCCCTTACCCAAAATAATTGAACATAATAATGTTGCTTAAATATAAACTGGCTCATCTTATCACCCTGACACTGACCCCAGGACACCCCCCTCAAGGTGGCTCCAGTTCCTCATCATCTAGATTTTTCTCCCTGCCCTCCCCACACTCCCTGAGCCTGGCTGGAGGCCGGCTTGTCCCCTCTGCTGCCCACTCCAAAGAGAATAAGAAACCAAGGGCATGGGCTCACCATAGGTCGAGGAAAGAGGCTTGGCGACACTTCCTTTGACTTGGAAAATTCCTCTAGTAGCAAATCTGCTTCCACATGGCGAAAATGAGAAGTGCTGGGCCAGTAGCCAGGCACACAGCTGCAGGAGCTACCTGGACCTGCCTCATGGGCCAAAGGGAAGGGCTGCCCACAGGCAAGCCACGTCTAGAACGAGTCCAGAGAGATCAGGGAGAGTCTGGGATCCAATCAGGGATGACCCTTCTTTCAGTTGGGTCTGTTGCGTTTTCAAAATCCAGTCTTTCCACTGGGACCATAACAAAGCTCCCCGGGAGGTCAGGCTTCCCAGTCCCACCAGAGCACCCCATGAAGCTGTCATTTTCTCTCAAGTTGCATACACTGGCCAGGTAAAGGCAGCTTCTACTCACCAGGCAAGTGGCCAGCTCACCTTCAGATTTGCCAAAGAAATCTGGGTCCTGCCCTATACTTGCTGGCTTGGCAGGCTTTTCAAAATGCAGGTATCTCTGGAGCTGTTTTGTGGACACCAAGAGTGTTACTTGACAAGCCCTGTGCTAGCCCCAGGGTACCGTGTGCACCTGGGTAAGGCTGGAACACATTGGGGACAGGGATCCAACATGCCCACTCTGGAACAGCGTGGGAACTGGAGAAATCGCCAGTTGTTTGCTGTCCTGCCATTGCTGTTCTAAACATCCCTGGAGACTATGAGCATCGGTTACAGTGTGGTGGCAGCTGGTCAGGACCAGAAATGTCCATTTTTGACCTGGAAGCAGCAGACACCTAAGGCTTAGGGTAGACGTGGGGGCTCCATACCATTCCCAGTGCCAACTTCCCATGGCGGAAATGGGAAGGAATATCTGGCCACCCACCAAGGGTCAGATGCCACATCAGCCCGAGCAGAAGCTGCCTGACACTGGCTGTTCCAATGACAATAGGACATCCTTGGGAATGTGGAGCCATTTGTGAGAGCTCAGGATGGGTGTCCTGGAAATGCCACTTAAAGGCGACTGAGGCCTCTCAAAATGCCTGTGTTAGAGCTGCAGCTCTCCATGTGGGCTGCAGTGCAGTCACCTGTGGAGCTTTAGGACAGCCCCAGGGCTCAGCTTCCCGGACCAGTGCCTTGAGAACTTTCGCAGCAGGGATATCCGGCTTGGAAAGGCATGCCTGGGAGACCATGCGACACTGCCTGGCTGGGCCCTGGGCTGACAGAAGTGAGCGTGGAGCTCGTGGTGACTTGGTAATGCTGTGAATTATGTACGTGTGGCAGGAAGGTGCCACAATGCCAAGGCCCCAAGTCTTGGGAATTCCATGAGGTCCGCATGAGGTTGAACTAAACACCAAGTGCAGTCCTCAAAGGAAAAATAAAAGAAATACCCACATAAGGGACTCTTTGGAACTGAGTCTGGAAGAGAGGGCTTCCTGGTCCACTCCAGGAGAATTTGCCTAAAGTAAATTTGCTTCCCATTGTATTCTCTTTGCTTGTTCTAAACATCACCTCCCCCCATTCCCTTAATTTGCATCATTCTGGGCTCCTTACTCTTGCTGCATCCTTTTTTTTCATTTTAAGGATGTCTGGATTTGATTTACTTAAGAGCATATATGGCTTAATTTTGTAGTTCCGGTAATCATCTATTACATTTCCCGCATTTTATCAAATGACACGTTTTCCTCATATCTATTTTTATTTTTTATTTTATTTATTTATTTATTTATTTATTTTTTGAGACAGAGTCTCACTCTGTCTCCCAGGCTGGAGTGCAGTGGCGCAATCTCGGCTCACTGTAAGCTCCGCCTCCCGGGTTCACGCCATTCTCCTGTCTCAGCCTCTCCGAGTAGCTGGGACTACGGGCGCCAGCCACCACGCCCGGCTAATTTGTTGTATTTTTAGTAGAGACGGGGATTCATCGTGGTCTCCATCTCCTGACCTCGTGATCCGCCCGCCTCGGCCTCCCAAAGTGCTGGTATTACAAGCGTGAGCCACCGCGCCCGGCCCTCATAACTGTTTTTAATATGTTAAAGATTTTGTATCCAGTTTATCTAAAACTCCTTGATTAAAATGAGTTTAATTCTAGCAATACATACATGCTTATCTCTGCATTGTTTTATAATTTGATGATAAATGTTTGTCCCCAATATATGACTGTATGGATAATACTTTTTAAAAAGATACAATAAAATATGATATCTCTTTCTCACTTGATCATGTGGCTGAATGAGTCAATCCCTCCATCAAATAGAAATATCTGGCATCACTTAATCTAACTAATAAAAACATCCAGTGTGCACGTGCACCCACAATGAGAAGAAAAGACCAAAACAAACAGCCAAAAAGGAGAGAATCCCATGATTTCTGTGTAAACTCCTACAGATATCATAAATATTTATTGCTAGAAACAGTATTTTAAATGAAAGGTCTTCAGGCAAGTGTATTAAAACTGCCTTGGATACAAGGGGCCCTGTCACTTGTAAAACTTGGCAAATTGGATAACAATTAAAAATACAAAATTAAACAGAAAATACCCTTTAATAAATTGAGGTTTCTTTGATTGAGACGGAGTTTGGTCCTTGTTGCCCAGGCCAGAGTGCAATGGCGCGATCTTGGCTCCCTGCCACCTCTGCCTCCGGGTTCAAGCGATTCTCCTGCCTCAGCCTCTTGAGTAGCTGGGATTACAGGCATGTGCCACCATGCTCGGCTGATTTTGTATTTTTAGTAGAGACGGGGTTTCTCCATGTTGGTCAGGCTACTCTCAGACTCCCAACCTCAGGTGATCCGCCAGCCTCGGCCTCCCAAAGTGCTGGGATTAAGGGCGTGAGCCACCGTGCCCGGCCTCATAAATTGATCTTTAAACAAATCTTAATTGAGGTTCTCTAAAGGGAGCCTTTTAGGCAACATGCCCTCTATGTGTACTGATGGCTAGGGTGGCTGGTGTCAGGCGAATCCATGTGGATCCCCCAGCCCCTTCCTGGGAGCATCCTAGAAAGACAGCGTGGAAACGCCCGTGGCCTGGTGGTCCCCGGAGCCGCCATGGTGCCCAGCCCCGCCGCCTCACCCTGTCCTCGAAACTCGTGTGAAGCGCCCGCGGATTCTCACGTCCTCTTCTTCCAGGGCGGCGGGCGCTTCTCCTGCACCTTGGCCTGGCGCTTCTTCTGGGCCTCCTCAGCCCCCGGTTTCTCCTCCTTGGCCACCTTGTAAGGCCACTTGGGTATCCGCAGGTGGCCACTGACCTTGGTGCTGCCCTTCTGCGCCGGCCTCTGGGGCTGGAAGGTGGGCGAGGGCGCCTTGCTGAGGCGGACCCGGGGCACCATGCCCGGCAGCAAGCTGCTCCGCCGCAGGCGCTGCAGGGGCAGGAGGCTGGCCTTCCGCCGGGCGGGGTCGGCAGAGCCCCAGGACCCCGGTAGCAGGGCAGGTGGGAGGCCGGCTCTTGGGGAGCCCTCCCGGGAGCCCGCGGCCACTTGGCAGGGCCGCTTGTGCTGCTCTGTGCCCTCGGCTTCACTCACCTCCTGCGCCTGCCTCCCCATCCCCCGCCGCGCCGCGAGAATTTCCTGAGCCGCCAGGATTTCCTGCATCGCCAGCCGCCTCTTCCCCACGCACAGGGAGCACTCGGGGCACACGGTCTGGCACGCGAGGGCCACGGCGGGGCTGTTAGAGGCTGGTGATCATCCTGACCATGTGGTCCAGGGCGCCCCGGTCCTCCGGGCCAGGCACGGAGCGCGGTGTCAGCGCGGACAGCTCGCAGTCCCTCAGCCTCTGCAAGCTCGTGCCCTGGAGCGGAGGCAGCTCAAGCTGGTAATTTTCCCCCAACCGCTCCTGGCAGGGGCGCTCCAGGAGCCTCTGCATGAGGCAGAAGTGTAAGTGGCCACTCCTCTGGCGACATCCCACGGCGGGGCCCTCGCGTGGACACCCGCCCCTGCTAGCTCAGGGCTCGGATGCGATGGGTTCGACCCTGCATGGCGGCTTTGCAACCTAACGCGTCCATCCTTCAAGGTCAAGACCCAGGACATAGTTCAACAAGTAGTTGGTGATGATAGCATGCCCTGACTGGGCCAGAACAGCCTCTTTAGTAAAACAGCGCAGGAAAGTCATGAAACACATCCTCAGCTCCTTTCTTCATTTTCACTTTAATTCCGTGATGCCTCTGTGTCCGTCTGACGACATCTCTCCTGGGGTCTGGGACTCTGCTGGTCTTCAATGCTTACTGTGAAGGGTTCCTGGCCATCATCAGCCAGGAAAACCTCGAAGCCCTCCGTCCTCAACGTGGGATCCCTGGGCCAGGGGCATCAGCCTCACCAGGAAACCTGTTCTTCTGCTCATTCTTGGGCCCCAACCCAGGCCTATTCAAAGAAAGACTCCAGGGGCAGGGCCTGGTAGCCTGTGTTTCCACCAGATCTGTGTTAAAGCTCAAATGAACCAGTCCAGGTGATGCTGAGGCAGGAAGCGCAAGGCTGAGAGCCAGTGTCTAAGGCAACTGTGCCCATGGGGCCAGGGGCAGCTCCTGCCTGTGCAGCTACGATTAGGGTTGCATTCCCTTCCCTGTCCTGCCAGTTGACGTCAATTTGGGGGCACTCAGCTAAGGCCACCACGGTATATCCACAAAGCCGTGGTAGCAGGCGACATTAAGGCCAGTCTAGCCATTGTGATCAGTCTCCTGCGCCTTCTCAAAGTTCAGCCCCCGCCGCACCAGAGTCTGCAGCAGCCCCACTGCTCCAGGACGCCCTCCTCCAGGACGCCCTCCTCCAGGACGCTCTCTACGCCCTGGACGCCGTGCTCCTCCTGGTCCTGGAAAGGGTAGAAAGAGTCGTCCCAGGAGATGCTGCGGGTGTGGGGCAGACTGGAGAAGTCCTGGAACTCTTTGTAGTCAGCGAGATCCTCCTAGACCTGTGTGCCTAGGAGTGGGGACAGCGGTGGCGGGGTCATGCAGCGCGCCCCGTCACCCTGTGGCTGGGTCCCAGCCAGCAGCACCACACAATCGGCCGGAGGCGTGGGCGTGGGGCGAAGGCTCTGTCTGGGAAAGCCTGGTGGGCGCCAAGGTCCCTACTTCTTGCTTCTGTGTCCCCAGGAAGCCCTAACTCCCCCCCAGCCCGGGGGAAACCTCACTTCTTTTACATTATTGTTTGTTTTTATTTTAATTTTTTAGGACATTGATAAAATCACTTTCTGATTTTTGAGATTAAAAATTAAATAATTTTCAAATTTACCCTTTTTTAAATGTTTCACTATTTTAATGCTTTTATTTTTTGTATACTTTAATTATTGTAATTTATATCTTCAATTATTATGGAAGAATTTTAGAAAAGTCTTTTCACATAATAAAGTCTAATTAATTAGCTGTTATTTATTCTCTCCTCTATCTCATATACGTACTTTAACCTTTTAGAACACTTTGTTTTGAGACTGTTGTTACTTATGTGACATTTTAACTATTAGTCTTCACTCTTCTAGTGAATTTTTAATGTCATTCAAAGGGTACATCTTTCTATACTGAGAATTAAACATAGTTGTCAACAATATTCTCAAATATTAGGAATTTCACCTTCCAATGGCATGTTAAGTATGTTCTCCTTCCCTTCGAATGCATATTCCCCGCCCCCGCCCCCTGCTAATTTTGTATTTTAAGTAGAGACAAAGTTTTACCGTGTTGAACAGGCCAGTCCTGAACTCTTGATCGCAAGTGATCCAGCTGCCTAGGCCTCCCAAAGTGCTGGGATTACAAAAACAGCAACTAAATGCTGGAATGATGACCGGGAACTTGTCTAGAGTCTCCAGTGATTATCCTCCTTATAACAAGGCAGAAAGCCTTCCTCAGAATTATCCAGACTGACATTACTCATTGTCCAGACCTGTTAACAGACTCCTGCAACCAGTGCTGTGAGTCTCAAATGTGCTCTTTCAGTAATGCAGTAGAAGGCCCGAGTTTCCACATAGTAGTATCCTTCAATGCCTGGAGACTTTTAAGGCATAAGAACGTATTGATCCTATGAACTATATGTTTTGTAAAATCTCAGGATATGTGAGGTGCTTGGACAAATTAAGTTTCAGGGTGATATCCACTATTGAGACAGAAAATTAGTCTAAGAATTAAGACCTCAAAGTCCAGAATGAGAAAAAAATTGTTTTGCTTAGAGCCTCCTTATAATTATCTTACTTGTTTTATAGATATAAGCACTAGAGGACAAGCTCTACCTGATATAGCTGGCCTAGACATATGCGGATTTAATTGTAGAAGAAAGAATTATACCTTTCGGGTAAAATGACTACCAAAAAGAATTAGTTGCTGTTTTTGAGACAAGTTGTCACCCTGTCACTCAGGCTGGAGTTCAATGTCACAATCAGAACTCACAGCAGTTTTACACTCCTGGACTCAAGCAATCCTCCCAACTCAGCCTCCTGAGAAGCTGGGACAACAGGTGTGCACCACCACTCAAGGCTAATTTTCTGTTTATGCTTTGGTAGAGATAAGGTCTTACTATGTTGACCAGGCTGA